>NW_019720721.1:625153-699985 GCF_002891405.2 Cryptotermes secundus | reverse complement strand
ACCAGCCTAGCAGTAACTTAGTGAAGGAGAGAATGGTGATCTGCTTGCAGTTTCCCGCAACATTTTGAATAGGTGGAGGAACTACTTCTCTCAGTTATTGAATGTACATAGGGTCAGTGCTGTTAGGCGGACAGAACTCCAAACAGCTGAGCCGTTAATACCTGATCCTAGCCCTTTTGAAGTTGAAAGTGCTATTGCATAATTGAAACGGTATAAATCGCCAGGTAGTGATCAAATTCCGGCAGAACTTTTTCAAGCAGGAGGTGAAATATTACGTTCTAAGATCCATAAACACGTTAATCCTATTTGATATAAGAAAGAGTTGCCTGCTTACTGGAGGACGATTAAGCCGACTGTAGTAATTAGAGAGGGATATCACTATCAACATTTTCATACAAAATTTTATCCAATATTCTTCTCTCAAGGTTAAGTCCATACATAGATGAAATTATAGGGGCTTATCAGTGAGGGTTTCGACATAACAGATCAACTACAGATCAAATCTTTTGAATTCGTCAGATATTGGAGAAAAATTGGAGTACGATGAGACAGTACATCTACTATTCACAGACTTCAAGAAAGCCTATGATTCAGGAGGGAAGTATTGTACAATATTCTAATAGAGTTTGGGGTGCCCGTGAAACTAGTAAAGATGATTAAAATGTGTTTAAACGAAACGCATAGTAAAGTCAATGTAGGTAAACATTTGTCTGATAAATTTCCTATCCAGAAAGGTCTAAAACAAGGAGATGCTTTATCGCCATTCCTTTTCAACTTTGCTTTAGAATATGCCATTAGGAAGGTCCAGGAAAACCAGGTGGGACTGAAATTAAATGAGACATTTCAGCTGTTGGTCTATGCTGATGACGTAAATCTACTGGGTGATAATGTAGATACCATAAAGAAAAACACAGGAACTTCAATTGACGATGGCAAGGAAGTTGGTCTAGAAGTAATATCCAATAAAACTAAGTATACATACATACATACATACATACATACATAAGTGTATGTTGCTGTCTCGTCACCAGAATACAGAGTAAAATAACCATATAAAGATTAGGTAACAGATCTTTTGAAAATGTGGCACAGTTCAGTTATTTAGCAACAGCAGTAAAAAGTAAGTAAGTAAAGCTATCCCTGTAACAGGCCGTGGAGGCCCATAGGGTTGTGAGACGTTGAGGGTCCCACATTATCTAGACAATCGGCTCAAAGATGGCGGTAAGGTTGTCAGCCGCGTTTTATTCACCAGGAAAGTTATTTAATTAGGCCGCGCCATAGCTCAAGCGGTTAGTCGCTGGCTTCCCATAGCAGCGGCCCGGGTTCGACCCCGGGTCTGATCAAGTGGGATTTGTGGTAGACAAAGTGACGCTGGGGCAAGTTTTCTCCGAGTACTTCGGTTTCCCCTGCCAATCTTCATTCCACCAATTGCTCCACAATCACCTTCACCTATCATCTGGGACTGGTACAACAGGCCAAAAGTGGCCGCAGTACAAGGGACTTAGTCCCACCCAACTAGCAATAAAGAAAAAGTTATATAATTAATTCGTGGTACTCATTTCTGTTAGAGCCTGAGTCGACCCCAGGGCCATAGTGCGGTCGGAAGGATTAGGTCAATTGAAAGAGATCCAATGGTCTCAAGGGGACTTGAACCCGCGACCTACCCGCTTGTAGCATAGTGCCTCAACCAACCACGCTACCGCGTGCCCCGGCAACAGCAGTAACAAATCAAAATTTGATCCAGGAGGAAATTAAAAGGAGACCGAATTCAGGTAATATTTGCTATCATTCAATCAAGAACCTTTTGTCTTCTCATCTGCTGTCTAAAAACATACAAATTATAATATACAAAACTACAATTTTGCCTGATGTTCGAATGTATGGAACTTGGTCTTGGGCATTAAGGGAGAAACACAGACTGGGGGTGTTTGAGAACATGGTGCTGAGAATATTTGGCCCGAAGATATATGAAGTGCCAGGAGACTGGAGAAAACTGCATATTGAGGAGCTTCATAGCTTGTACTCTTCACCAAGTATAGTTAGAACAATGAAGTTTCGAAGTATGAGAAGGGCAGGGAATGTAGCACGAATTGAGCGAAGAAGAATGTATAAAGGATATTGTTGGGAAAGCCAGTAGGACAAAGATCACTAGGAAGACAAAGACGTATGTGAGTGGATAATATTAAAGTGAAATTTTGAAAGATATGGTGTAGTATGGACTAGATTTATCTGGCCCAGGATAGAGACCAGTGGAGGGCTCTTTTGAACAAGGCAATGAACATTCGGGTTCCATAAAATGTTTTGAAATTCTTGAGTAGCTGCGTGATTGGCGCCTTCTCAAGAAGGGCTCAGCTCCAAGAAGTTAGCTGCTTAGTATCTATATGCCTAACTGTTCTATAAGACAGACAATTTTTACTCAAGGGAATGTAAGGCGTTAGAACCAAATGATCCACATATTCAGTAGGGCCGAAGCCGAGCACTAATCAACTGGTTTCGACGCTAAAATAAGTGTAGATATTTACCTTCNTACACTTTGCATTTCTTTGTCTTACCATTATACTTACTTACTTACTTATTTACTTACTTACTCATGGAGCTGAGCCCTTCTGGAGGAGCCGCCAATTCTGCAGCTACTCAAGAATTTCCCAGCATTTTATGGAAACCGAAGGTTCATTACCGTGTTCACAAGAGCTCTCCACTGATACCTATCCTGAGTCAGATCAATCCAATCCATCCCATCCTGTCTCTCTAAGAACCATTTTAATATTGTGCATCCACTTATGCCTTGGTCGTCCCTGTGGTCTCTTTCCTTCCGGGTTTCCCACAAATATCCTATATGCATTCCTCTTCTCCTCCATTCATGCTGCATGTCCTGCCCACATCCTCCTTGACTTGATCATTCTAATTATACTTGAAGAAGAGTACAAGTTATGAAGCTCCTCATTATGCAGTTTTCTCCAACCTCCTGTCACTTCATCTCTCTTCGGCCCAAATATTCTCCTCAACACCCTGTTCTCAAACAGCCTCAGTCTATGTTCCTGCCTTAATGTCAGAGACCAAGTTTCACACCCATACAAAACCACAGGCAAAATTATTGTTTCGTATATTCTAATATTTATGTTTTTGGACAACAGACGAGAAGACAAAAGGTTCTGGAGTGAACTGTAGCAAGCATTACCCGAGTTCAATCACCTCTTAATTTCCTCCTGAATCAGGTTTCGATCTGTTATCGTTGTTCCCAAATATCTGAACTGTGCCACATTTTCAAAACATCTGTTTCCTATCTTTATGTCATGATTTTGCCCTGAATTTTGGTGACGAGACAGCAACATGTACTTAGTTTTCTCAGTGTTTACTTCTAGACCAACCTCGTTACTTGCGTCAATTAAAGTTTGTGTGATTTTCTTTATGGTATCTACATAACAGGCGACCTTATTTAAATCTTTCCTCTTTGCACCACATTTTCTTCTTCATTGGCGCTACAACCCTTGGCTTCGTAACAATAAATGCTTTATTGGATGGGGTCGTTAGCCCCAAGCCCAACACCCAACCTCGATGACCAGGGATTGCACTTTGTCTGGTCCTTACATTTTGACCTGTCTAACACGGGTGGCCCTACAGGAAGCTTACGCTCCCGCCTGCATGGTTCTCAGGTACATCGGGTCGCGCGAACCTCCTCTCAACGAGATGGCTGTAGTCTTCGAGCAGGCCCTTCAACCACGGCTCTCTCAAATCCATCCTTCAAGTATTATCTTGATATGCTGAAAAGGCAGGCAAAATGGCGTAGGTTGGATTACCACTGGCACCGGTGATTATATTAACATGTGGAGCCACGTTCTACTTCACCAAGCCATGTGGCTCTGAGGTCCGCCCAGCCTCCTACCCAATGGTTACCGGGGGCTCACCCCTTGTGGGTGAAGCAGTAGGTACTGACCACTCAACTCCATTTACTGTCCAGGTTAAGAATGGTGGAGCTATACCTTCACTCCCTCCATATATCATGGCATAGTGTTTAATTAAGCACAGGGAAAACTTTACCTTTTTTACTAAGTCATGGTTTTTCGTATAAATATAACTCTGCTGTTACGTCATGCTCACAAACTCACTCATGGAGCAGAGCCCTTCTTGAGAAGCTGCCAATTGTGCAGCTACTCAAAAACCTCCAGCATTTTAGGGAACCCGAAGGTTCATTACGGTGTTCACAAGAGTCCTCCACTGGTCCCTTTCCTGAGCCAGATCAATCCAATCCATACCATCCCATCTAAGATTGTTCCAAGTACCAAATCTCATATATATTTTCTTTCGCTTAGATCGTTAATCCAAAGACCCCAACCAGGTCCAAGGTTTCTTTGTAATTTTCGTAAAAGCTTATTTTTTTACGGGGAGGCGTTGTTAGCCCCACGCTCAACCCCCCAAGCTGGAGGACCACCTTTTATCGGCTGTCCACGACTGCTTATTCAATATATTCCAGCTTTCCTCCATACCTGGAGGGACAGTCAGACATGTCGTTACGGGCACCACGCGGTAACGGTGCAATATGGACGACTGTTACCATTCTTACTGGTCAGCAACTGATGTGAATTCGGTAATAGGCAGCAAAATGGCTCGCCATCCATCTCTCTATCGACTCAAAGAAAAATAATTCCGTGTCAAAAAACAGAATTTCATTTCAGAAGGGTATCTGCCTTCGAGTGTTCATGGTTTTGATACCTCTCAAATATTAACATGTGCGCAGTGTTAAAATGATGCGTGTACAGGCAACACTTAGCGGTTACACTGAGATACAGTACGAGCGGGGTCAATTTATTCCCGACGAGTGAGTACCCGGTATATTGGCAATTAGTTAGGGATATTAAATTGACCGCCATCATAATCCATGATGATTTATGATCAAAGCTCCGACATGCGTTAAATTAGGCTTCACTTGATTGGCTCATAAATCGACTATTGTGTAATAGACTGCAGGGTTGTCATCGGAATATAATCCTATAGCACTCTTGAGATACGTGCGCCGTGACAAGCTCGGAACGCAACCCATGCAATTATCAGCAGCTTACAAACTTCGTTTTTCTTCGCTATGGAAGGATAGAAATAGCGGACAGTACAGGCCTGGGCCTACAATGAGCTTCCCAAGTTACCTCACACCGACTTCAAATAAGCATAACTCATAAAATTTACAACATAATTCGAATTCTGTGGGAACATAAATCATCACCCACAAAAATAACAGAGACCACTGCTATTTGAGATGTGGTTTTCTCTGGAAGAGCTGGCATGGAGTTCGATGTACTCAGAATAAAGTTATTTACCGATACTGTGCCAACTGCGAATTTTGCCTGTGGTTTTGTATGGGTGTGAAACTTGGTCTCCGAAATTAAGGGAGGAACATAGACTGAGGCTGTTCGACAACAGGGTGTTGAGAAGAATATTTGGGCCGAAGAGAGATGAAGTGACAGGAGGTTGGAGAAAACTGCACAATGAGGAGCTTCATAACTTGTACTCTTCGCCAAGTATAATTAGAATGATCAAGTCAAGGAGGATGAGGTGGGCAGGTTATGTAGCACGAATGAGGCAGACGAAGAATGCGTATAGGATATTGGTGGGAAAGCTAGAAAGAAAGAGACCATAAGGAAGACCAAGGCGTAGGTGGGTGGACAATATTAAAATGGATCTTAGAGAGATAGAATGAGATGGTATCGATTGGATAGATCTGGCTCAGGATAGGGACCAGTGGAGTTCTCTTGTGAACATGGTAATAAACCTTCGGGTTCCATAAAATGCTGGGAAATTCTTGTGTAGCTGCACAATTGGGGGCTCCTCAAGAAAGGCTCATCTCCGTGAGTAAGTAAGTATCAACTGCGAAGGTTAGTATGCACGGTAAACTGAGAACGGTGGAAGAGAAGGGAAATTAAAATCGCTAAATATTGATCGGGACGAAAAATATTCCGAACAAAGGCTACAGATTACGATACAAGTTTTCCGCATGACTTACGGGTTTCGAGATGATTAAACGAAATAGATGTGTGTGGTGACCCATCTCGTAACTGGAGAGGGGGAGACAGAGGCAACAGAAGTGCACATTTCCTAACTTGTTTGTATCAGTATAGTTAATATTCTCGAAGGTGGCGCCACGGTTTCTTCTGTCGGGAAGGGGGGGGGTTGTTACAAACTTACATCTAATTCACTTAAGACTGATTTTACTGCCGGCTCTGTGGTATTCGAAACAAAAGCAAACTCCGTGGCCTGTAGTCCGCAATCGAACTATGCCGGCCGAGCGACCGCCGCTTGTCGGCGAAGTTAGTGCGAATTTTTTGCGGATAAAGGGTGTCACGTGGTCAGTGCAACGGATCCCCACGGCCGTTAATCTCGGTTTTCTAGACCGGAGCCGCTATTTCCTTGAAATAGCTCCTCAATTATCCTCACGAGGCTGAGTGGACCCCGTTTCAGACCCACTACTTCTCCGAAAATCTGGTAGCGCCGGAAATCGAACCAGGGAACTCTGGATCTGTAGGCAGCAACTCTGACCACTGGGCCACAGAGGCGGTCCTCTGTGGTATTCAGGATACAAAAATATGTTTTAAAGAATTGATTTCGGTATTAATATTCGGAACTTCCTTCCTTTTACAGCTCTGACTTTACCACAAATCCGGCGGAGGGGAGGGTGGCTGGTTTTGCTCCTGTGGCCGCGCACTTAGATATTCATATTATTGTGAACACCCGTGACTTCTCCTTACTTTTATAACCGAGTTAATTCAGTTGCCCTGACCAGGGTAACGACAAAGATAACGATGTCCCTGGATAAAGCACCACGCCATGAAGACAAACGAGTATGAGAGAGTGGAGGAATAGCTCTAGTCTTCCTTAAGAGAGTGTTTAGCTTCACGCCCCGGCCGCTTTACTTCACTGAGGAGCCCTCGGTATCCATCGAATAGGGTGCTGAGTGGAACCCAGGGCCGGTCTGGGCTCGGTAGCGACGAGAGAAATCCTTTTAAAAACTGTTTAAATCCTGCGTTATTTCCTATCGTGAGCCCCAGCAGAAGTCTACTGCCAATCCTTGTTCCTTCTCCCATAAGCTTTCTCATCCATCGCCTAGGTCTTCTGCTTGTTTTTTGGTTTGAGTTCAAAGTTCAAGTCAGCAGAATCTTCTCCTCCCTCATGGTCAGAGGATGACAGCATTACTCGTACTGTCTCGAAGGAAAGAAATTTTGGAAACTATGATCTTGAGAATTAACACAGAGATATAAAATAAGATAACTAATGCATTGCTTAACTACATTTGGAAACATACGAATATTGATGGTTTCATATGATACCATTTCATATAATTACCTACAGCAGAACAAGAAATCCTATGGAGGCTACATTATTGTAAATTTGTCCGTCCGCTTTTCTAATCATTTGAGAAGTCCCCACGGACATAATTGCCTGTCCCAGGGGGGTGAAAAAGTACCGTCCGAAAAAATGAATTTAAAAACAGACCGCAATGACGCTCACATAGCCCATGTTGATAACACCATTCTTGGTCAATATTTGTTACAAATTGCATGGCGAAAGTATTTCAAAATAAATACACAAATTATAATTACAGATATCCTCAGGGAAATGCTAATGTTCTCTAGTCATGCCATGTGGGCACGCGGTAGGTTAGGTTAGGTTAGATTGAGGCACTGCGTTACATGCCGGAAGGTCGCGGGTCCGAGTCCGGATGAGAAGGATTTTTCGATTGACCTAATCCTTCCAGCCGCACTATGGCCCTGAGGTTGACTCAGCCTCTAACAGAAATGAGTACCAGGAATCTTCCCGGGGGGTAAAGGGCGGCCGTTACGTAAGGCTGACAACCTCACCGTCATCTGTGACCCGACTGTCTAAAGAAAATTTGGGAGCCTCGACGTCTCACAACCATATGGGCCTTCAAGGCCTGTTACGGGGATAGTGTCACCTTTTTTTACCTTTCGATAACGTAATGCAGCTGCACCTGTACAGACACCGACTGCTCATGAGAACCTGAGTCAGTTATACCCAGTCCACATAATGACATCATTTTTTTAAGATTCCTCTACTCAAAAGTCTCTCTAGTGACCTCTTTCTTTCGGGTTTTTAGATGAAAATTTCGTGTGCATTTGAAAACTCCCCTATGGCCGGAAAAGGCCCCATCTGTCTAATTCTCCTCGGTTAGATCACCCTAATTTTTTGTGAAGAGTATAAATTATGCAGTTTTCTTCTATTGTCTTAGGTCTCCTCACGGATCAGTTTTCAACAATCACAATCTACTAACGTCGAGAGGCCCGTCTATCTTTCTTATTCAACACGCACAGCAAGTAAGACCTAGAGGTTTGTGACGATGGTACATTAGTATATATATTATGTTTTGGGGCATTATCCATCTTCTTGTCTTTATCTAAAAACCGTAATGTTTATTTTTCAAAACACAATGTTTCGGAGTCTGGATTCTGTCTCCGTCTTCAGGTAAAAGCTACTCAGTTGGGCCTAATCGATAGAGCTATCTCCTGAAATGTGGACTAGCTCTATCGATTGGGACAAACTGAGTAGGTTTTACCTCAAGAAGGAGACAGAATCCAGTCCCGAAACGCTGTTTTTTGGAAAATAAACATGACGGTCTTTAGATAAAGACAAGAAGGTGGATAATGCCCCAAAAACATAGTACTTGTTCGTACAGCAAGCCTTTTCCCCTAGTAAGCTCAGCACATACCTCAATCGCGTGGAGAATATCTCCATTGCCTCTATACAATTTCATGGCCTACTACATTGACATAGCCATAAATTTACCTGCGTCATATAGAACAAAATACAGTCAGGTTCGAGCGCTAATTCACTAAACTACACCCCCCTCCCAATAAATAGCATTATCCGATGTGTGTACAAGGCTAAGTTTCACATTCGACTGATGTTTCAAACAACTGGTCCCAGTTTTGAATTAACTTACTTGCAGGAAAGCTGGTAGCCTTTAAATAAGTAACGTTTCGATCGTATCGACAGCAAAGAGTTTAATTAAACAGAAAGCGAGCTATTGTCAGCAGGGCTGATAGCGGAGTCACGGACAGAATTCATTACCTTGATCGGGAAACGAACGTCGAAACCGCTGTACCTACAGATTATCGTGCGGTGCCTGATCCAATGCCTCACCAATGTTGCTGTCCGCGAACTGCGTGCCTCACTCGATAGCATAGTTCTGCAAGTCCAGGCCAACGCTTGCTTCAATGAAAGAACACAATTTACAGTCTCTTACACCATAAGACAGAACCCTTCACAATCATTGCTATAAGAACCGCAGATTCCAAAAACGTTGCGATGAACATATACACGGAACACGACAAATTTATAGAGTTTTGGTGTATAAACTGCTTGGAAAACACAAGAGATAGCAGCAATAGGAAAACAAGTTGTGAGGAGAGGTGGGTGAACTGCCTCAGTGTAGTACCAAAATGGAGTTTCTTTTAGCATTCGGATTACAGAAGAAAATTTAGCATTTACATAATGTACTCGTACGTATAGATCCATTACTAGGCAACGATTCGGTAAACACGTTCCCGCGGAAGCGTATGCGCGCAACAATAGGACGCACACTGCTAGGCAAAGGAACAGTAAACAGCCTTCTCAGCAATACACAGGTTGTTTTCTTTATGGGCCGTGCCGAGGAGTTATAAAAGGACAAATAGGATCGTTTGAATGATTTGTTGTCAGAAACTGGTCTTGTTCTGGAGATGGCAAACTAAGAGAATTGAGAAGAAATGGAAAAAGGAATCAGACTGTGACAAGAAGACTTCACATGTGATTTGAAGTGACGAAGACAAATGACATATTCTGTTGCCAGGATACGACTCGTGAAGATTGAGAATCTTAGTGTGTGTGGAACGGTGAACGGTAAAGTGTGTAGATCAGCGGTGTATTACCGGTAGTCCCGAGTTGTGTGGATATACTGTCAATAAATCCAATCTCGAACCCATTTATAGTAACCCCTACACATGCCAGTATTGTTATGTAACAAAAGGTCTAATATTTATCTATAGATATTCAATATAAATTTTATGCAGGTATTATGAATGGAGACAAAACCGTTAAACGCCATAAATGCAATGAAAATTATTTTCCTTCGCCCTACATTAAAATCTGTGAACCTTAAATAAGCATAATTCCAAATGCGACGTGAAACTTATGAATTCTGATTCATGATTAGGGTCAACTTATCAACAATAATATCCGCCGAACAGTTGTGTGGGGCTTTGATTTGTTCTCTCACGAAGGCACGATTTATAAACCCAGTGCCTCTCTCTTACATAACGGTCAGTGAAACGATGTAATGTTTTGTGCTTCAACAGAAAGCAGTTAAACCAGAAGCGTTTCTGCGTATTGCAACTACACCAGCGTGAGCCTTGGTCTCGGAACGGATGTAGCCTGTCTGTCCAGCGACTGGTTCCCACATAAGCTGCTAGAGATGTAGACAGACTTTATATACTATTTGATTTCACTTATATTCCAACACCTAAGGAACCCAAGGAAACTTCCCGCCGCGGCGGCCCTGGTTCGAGCCCGGGTCAGGTCATGTGGCATTTATGGTAGACAAAGTGGCTCTGGGACAGGTTTTCTCCGAGTATTTCAGTTTCCGCTACCAATCTTCATTCAAGCAATTGCTCCACAATTACCATCATCTATGATCTGGGGCTGGTATGATAGGCCAATAGTGGCCACGGTAGCAAGTGGACTCAGTCTCACCCTTCTAAGAATAATAAAAAAATTAAAAACCCCAGGGAACCATCAACATAACGAACATAAGCAGACAAATTCCAACTCTAGTTCACTCACTCACTCACTCACTCACTCACTCATGGAGCTGAGCCCTTCTTGAGAAGCTACCAATTGTGCAGCTACTCAAGAACTTCCCAGCAATTTATGAAACCCAAAGGTTCAATACCGTGTTCACAAGAGCCCTCCACTGGTTCATATCCTGAGCCAGATCAATCCAATCCACACCGTCCCATCCTCTTTCTTCAGGATCCATTTTATTATTGTCTACCCACCTACGTCTTGGTTTTCCCAGTGGTCTCCTTCCTTCCGGCTTTACCACCAAAATCCTATATGCATTCCTCCTCTCCGTCCTTCATGTTACATGCCCTGCCCATCTCATCCTCCTTGACTTGATCATTCTAATTATACTTGGAGAAGAGTACAAGTTATGAAGCTCCTCATTATGCAGTTTTCTCCAACCTCCTGTCATTTCATCTCTCTTCGGTCCAACACTCTAGATAATGATTCTAAACATCGGTAGTCCAACTTCTAACCGAAATGTACCAAGATCTGTAAAACTAACTCCAGCTCGGATTACACAGAGTTCTCAGATGCGTTCCTCGCTCCTTTGCTCCCTCAGAAGCAACTGCACAAAGTCAGAAGCTAATCATCAGAAGTAGAGATGTTATGCAGCACAACTGGCAGCTGCAAATGGAAATAAGATCCACATGCTAAAATCTTCTCAGGCGATCAGCGGTGTCAATGTTGTGCTACAAAACAACGTTTGAGAGATATCTTCCATCGTCTTCATCGACCGTGATGAAGGAGACAGAGGAGAGGCCTGAAACGTTAGCTCTTAACTCAGCATTGAATCGGATGATCGGGCGAGAAGATTTTAGCTCATTTATTCGTCGTGAAGTTTTCAAATCTCACATAATGAGATGGTTTATAAGATGGATATTTTGCTGAGGATATGACCTACACATTGTGCGTTCACTTTATGAACTTGGTACAATGTGTGCACAGGGACTTCGTTCCTGGTGTTGAAATACAAGCTATTTACAGAAATCTATAACACGGTGTTGCAACGCTCATTAAAGAAATGCAGCACTTTATTCAAACATTGATAAATCAGCTATAATTTAACAGGCTTGTTGACCCAATTAAGAATCTAATTAGATAATTTCGCAACGATATTATGGTAATATGATGGAGATAATAACCATTTATTTTTCTAGACTTTGCTCTGCAAATAATTAAAACAAGTGGGCAGAACTCACTGCCGCACGAAGAGCCCAGCAGAAAGGCATATGCAAGACACAGCAGCCCAAATGCCAATATTACTATTCATTCACAAACGGGGAAGAGGGCAGGACATGCATGCTGGTTAGATACAACCGTATACTGACAATTCAGACAATAGTACGCACTCTGCATTATCCATTTCATAAAACGTCGTTCAGTTTAGGACAGCACAAAACATGCAACTTCGTGATTTGATATTGTTTGATGTGGGTAGTTAAATAAAGAAGATTCTTAACGACAGAGATTGTGGCTAGGATGTAGAACACTAAACATCCATACAAAAGTGTTGGTATAGAAGTCGTATACGGAAAAGGGATTATAGCAACAACAAACAAAACGAACTCCGTGGCCTGTAGTCCGCAAGGAAACTATACCGACCGAGCGACCGCCGCTTGTCGGCGAAGTAAGTGCCAACTTTTTACAGATAGAGGGTATCATGCGGTCAGCACAACGGATCCCACGACCGTTAATTCCGGTTTTCTAGACCGGAGCCGCTATTTGTTTGAAATAGCTACTCAATTATCCTCACGAGGCTGATTGGACCCCGTTCCAGACGCACTATTTCTCATAAAATCTTGTAGCGGGACCTCTGGATCTGTACGCAGGAACTCTGACCACTAGACCACAGAGGCGGTCCTAGGAGTATAGCACTGAGATAAATTTTAGGGACATCGTGTGTTGTGAGAATGGGAAGTGGAAAGAACTGATTACGGATTGTGTTCAATGGAGGGCTTTGGTTCTGATGATGGTGCATAACACTCAGGATTACTGGGTTCTTGAACTTTGCATGTTGTCTGGTATTCTGAAAACACACAGAAGAACACAAGGTTTTGGAAACGGGTTCTGTTTCTATCCTCTTTGGTCCGTTAGAAAGAGCTAACCTCAGTGAATCCAGTGGCTGAGGTTTGCTCTTTCTAACGGACCGCACAGTGTGTCTCCGACACCCACCTGAGAACGAAAACAGATCCCGTTTCCAAAACCTTATGTTCTTTGTATATTTTTTAGAATATCAGACGATGGGCAAAGTCCAAAAATCCAGTAATTCCGAAGATAACGAAGATTCGTATGATTTCAACGACAGTTTTCTTTGGCATCATGTTCTCTAGGGCTGGACTTTCGCAAAAACTGACACACAAAATCTTCAATACCACGTTAACTTTTCAGACATCATTGGAAACTGAAGAGGTAATTAGCTCTAGAGGAAGCATTGCTAATCACACAACAGATTGTTTGGTTAAGAACTAAATTATTTCTGAGGTTCGGCAACACGATCTCCAAAGCTCAACTATTATACGTAACTGAAGCCTGCTACCCGAACTGAACAGCTGTTTGCTGCCATATGTGCACCACAACTCCTCTTTTAGGGAGACATGGAACCGTAAAAGGGACTGTACAAGATGTGACAATAAAGTTCCCGGACTGGTGCTGCTGCACTCACATAGGTGGTAGTGACATGAACTACTGTCATCTAAGTGCAGGTTTACCTCTTACCAGTACATTGCAGGGGTCAGAGCCTCCAGTCACTAATAGTTCATGAGTATGAACTCAGCGAGTTAGTTGTGTTTTAACTGCTGTCGTGAAGCAACGAGTGACTATCAAATTTTGCGTTAAACGCCAATAGAAAATTATGCAATGTTGCAAAACTGTCTATGATGTTGAAGCCTGAAATCGTAGCTGTGTATTTGAATAGTTTAAACGATTTAAATATGGGCGTGAGCATCGTCAGGATGACCAAGAAGAGGACATCGTTTAAAAACTCGAAACGCAGACACAATCGCAAATATCTGCGAATGGTCATACCAGATCATCGAGTGACTCAGAATGATATCGGATGAATTAAACGTCAATTAGGAGACGATTAGTCAAATCCTCTATGAAGATTTACGACAGAGGAAGACTGACCAAAGTTCGTCCCACATAGACTCAGGGATGGAGCAGAAGCAACGGAGATTCACAGCATGCCAAGATTTCATCCAGATTTTTCAAGGGAATCCAATACTCTGTCTTGCATTGTAACTGGAGATGAGACATAGGCATTTCAATATGGCCCAGAAACGAAACGTCAGAGCATTCAATGGATCTCAAAGTCATCACCAAGGCCAAAAATTTTGTTTGCAAAAGTTCAAGATCAAAAAGACGCTGAGCACATTATTTGACAAATACGGTGTGATCCTGAAAGTCAGAGAGTCAACAGTGCTCTCTATGTTGAGGTTATCCGAGATTGTTGAAGAGCATGTTTCAGGTGTGGCCACAATTTCGAGCAGGGAACAGTTTGTTCTTGCTGTACGACAACGCTCCTTCCCAATTCCGCACTTGTAGTGAAGATATTACTCGCCAAAGAAGGTGTTGTGGAGATATGCCACCCGCTCTACGCTTCTGAACTCGTACCAAGGGATTTTCTACTCTTTCCTAACGTGAAAACTGTCTTCAAGGAAAGGGGCTTCAGGATGTTGAAGACATTACGCATAATGTGACGGCCAAAATGAACACCGTTCCTTTGGAAGCATTCGCTGACTTTTCAAAACCTTTCTAAACGCTACAACAAATGCATTCAACTATGCTGAGATTAGTTTGAATAGAAATAAAATGATATTTGCTTTTCTTGTGTTTGTATTTCATTTTTTACACCAGTCCGGAAAGTTTATTGCCAGACCTTGTATTGCCGAACATATGTTTAAGTGTAGTATCACTCGGTTAAACGCTATACTGGGAAAGACAAATTTGACCACTAACTGCTGGCACGTTTGATGACATCACTCTATTAGTGAAACTCTCCATTTCTCGCCCGGCTCCTTCTTAAATTAAACGGCACCGAAGTGATTATGGCCGTCTTCTACATTTACACAGGTCCGTGTAAGACCGAGCAGGCTGATGTAGCGATATCGCCCTAGCCTGGTGTTAGGAAAAACATGGTCCTAATCTCCGCCTGGACACCGGTAATTTGAGGTTTTACGTGATTTCCTCGGTATCTTCAGGGAAATATCGTGCTCAGGTACTACCACGATTAGGTTATGACCGCTTTCTTCCAGATCCTTCCCGGTTCTTTTTCACCAGTCACAATTCCACGTTATATAGGCTGAGATTTGGCTGCGTCCTAAAGTAAACAACAAAGCGAAATGCAGATGCACATAGACCTACTGCATGTATGTTTGTACGTGTATAGTGACGTATAGACTCATTGCTAAGCAGCGACTCGGTAAACACATTCATTCTGAAGCGTATGCGGACAATAGATGTCCATTGCTAGGCAACGGATCAGAAAATAAGCTTTATTAACAATAGATAGCTGTTTTCTGCGTGACCCATGCCGAGAGGTTATAAAGGGATAAAGAAGGTTGTCTGAGAGAGTTGTTCTCGAAAACTGGGTCGAGGTTTGGAGATGTCAGTGGAAGGTGATTAAGAAAAAACTGCAAGAAAGGAATTAGGATGTGAAAAGAAGACTTCATGTGGGATTTGAAGTGAAAGTGAGACGGTTATAAATCCGTTGCCAGGATAGAACTAGTGAAGAGTGCATGTGTAACGGTGAACTGTAAAGTGTGTATATCAGCGACAGCGCTGTATTATTTGTAGTCCTGATTTGTGATTGTATATGGTGGAATAAATCCAATAATCCAATCCAGAACCCCGTCTATAGTCACTAATACACGTGACAATATATATATATATATATATATATATACACACACGAGTATATACGTGGGCCAATTTTCTATGATTTACTGTCGTTGCGCCGCACAGTGATCTGTTTATGAATTAAACGTTTACCAAACAACGAAACGGGGGGGGGGGCATACAAGCCTATCGCTTCTGCACTATAAGGGTCGCCTGTCAACCAGAACAGAAGGGTTGAAAAGCGGAAAGAGAAACTAATACTATTGTAGGGCTACGAAATGATTTTACGCAGTAGGAATGCGTTAGAAATACCCCCCATGGTTTTGAAGTCCATTTCGCTGCCTTACTATCGAGCTTAGCAATCGGTGTGAATTTGAGATAATAAATTAAAGTTAAAACTCAAATCTGTTAGACAAAGATCGCCAGTTGTGGTATTTGCGTAATAAGCAGCAACAAACAACAAAACAAAGCAAACTCCGTGGATTTAGTCCGCAAAGCGAACTATACCGACCAAGCGACCGCCGCTTGTGGGCGAAGTTAATGCCAAATGTTGCAGATAGAGGGTGTCGCGTGGTCAGCGCAACAGATTTCCAAGGCCGTGAATCTTGGGGTTTCTAGACCGGAACAGCTATTTTTCCATTCAAGTAGCTCCTCAATTATCCCCACGAGGCTGAGTAGACCCCGTTCTTGACCAACTACTTCCCAGAAAATGTGGTAGCGTCGGTAATCGAACCCAGAACCAGAACAGAAAAGTAAAATATGTCAATCAGAGGATACAACATACAATAAGAAACTTTTCATTAAGAACATTTAAACATACAAAATTCTGACCCGCTTTATAATTTATGACAGTGTAACTTATGATTATGGGAGAGAGAATCCATTTAGACCACATCACCCTCCGATTTCATTCGCTGGGCTATAAAAATTTCTCTTTGATGCATTTCTTTCACGTTTTTACCACAAAGTCGGAAGCTGGGATAACGTAGGCGGTATAGCGATTGGCTACGTGCTGCACGACGTAGGGGTCGGAGTTCGAGTCCCGGCAGGGCCAAGAAGTTTCTCTTCTCCGCGTCGTCCCGACCGGCTCTGGGGCCCACCCAGTTTCCTATCCAATGTTTACCGGGGGCTCTTTCCGCGAGGGTAAAGCGGCCGGAGGGTGAAGCTGACCATTCACCTCCAATTAGTGCCGAAGTCAAGAAGATGTGGATCTAGATATCCACTCCCCCATACGTCTTCATGGCGTGATGCTTAATTAGTACAACACAGGGATAATTTTACGTTTTACCATAAAGTGCTTTACTTTTGGAAAATGGGGAGACAACAATAAGCAGTGAAAAAGCTGAGAGATCGAATCTCCAAACTTATGTTTTAAGAATTAATTGTTCGTTGTAGAGTCGATTCAATTAGTTATTACAGACTAACAGCTAAACTGACTAAAGCAACAGTAACTTTAACTTAATATAAACTGTTGTAATCACCAGAAGTAAGAATAGTGTGAAAAGTATAAAAGCGAGTATTTATACAGCGGCCGTAATGTTCTAGATCAGGCATGTCAAACTCAACTTGTACAGAGGGCCACCTCAGCCCTATGAACAATAGTCCAGGGCCGCACTTCAAAATAGAAATATACATTAGATTTTGATAGAAGGAAATTTAATTCTATTTATTATTTAGGAATAATTTCAACATAATTACCTAGTCACATATCCTACAGTTTTAAAACGCAAGAGAATGCCATTTTTGACAAGTATCAAACAACTATTCAATATGTAAAATGAGAGATTACATAATAAATTATGTTATAAATAGCAAAACATTGAATTTTCTGCAGCCTACTAATTTATGTCTGCGTGAGACTTCTTGTCTTCTGGTCTGTTGGAAAATTGTCTTTACAAACAATATTTCTACTAAAATGTTAATATTGATTATAATATCAATTAGCTCTAAAGTTGAGGGGCCGCACTATGTGGCTATGGGGGCCGCATGTTTGATACGGCTGGGCTAGATGATTCCATGTCTGTAATCTTAAAGCAGAAAACTTACACACACGTGTATAGCACATCTTAACAAATTTCAAGCTCCTGACCAAAGATACTGCTGCAAAACCTTCAAATAATTCAGTTCACTTTCTACGCATGTCCGACCTGCATGTACGTGATCATCTAAACGTAAAGCTGTCCTGTGCTTAGCCAATTCAGCACTACGCTATGAAGACGTGTGGGGGAGTGGATGTATAAACCCACGGCACTAGCTGGAGATAAGTGACCAGCTTCACGCCCTGGCCGCTTTACCCCCAGGGAAAGAGCCTCCGGTACCCATTCGATAGGAGGCTGGGTGGGCCCCAAAGCCGGTCTGGAAGGCGTGGAAAAGAGAAAATTCTTGTCCCAACCGGGACTCGAACTTCGATCTCTTGGTCGTGCAGCCCGTAACTAGTAACTATATCGACTGTACTATTCCGGCTCTCAGGCGATCATATATGAACATGAAAACCTGATTATCTAAACATTAACGATAACTTTCATAATACCAAAATGCAAAATTCTTATTTCTTCGAGAACAGATTTGCCGATTCCATTGCACTCACTGATCCAGTCAGGGTAAGGAAAGTTCTAACAGCACCGGTAAGCGTTCAAGGTCTCTGGCCTAGTAAGTGAAAGGACTGGATCGCAAGGCTTCACTTTTAATTAAATTTTCTACAGTATTATGTTCTCAGCAAAGCAAAAACATAAGGCTGAATAAACACTACACCAAGAAGTAGCAATATAACTTGGTATCTAAATAAGGACTCATTTAACAGTGTCATAAGTTCGCTATTTTATTACTGTCTAATAAAATAATTAAATTAGAACTACCTTCTATCAAAAGATGAGAATTAAACACTGCTAGTACAGATGACCGTTGCCGGAAAAGATCCTGAGCCAGTTCCATTCACCTCCCGTCCTCTCTCTAATAAACCATCCTCATATTTTCCTCACATCTCTTTCTCTTGCAGATAGCCTTCCCCCCTCCCTTGGCACTACAGCCCCAGTGGGCCTAGGCCTACCTCCATGAACTTCTCCGTTCACTTCGGTTTTTCTAGATCTTACACATTCGGTAGGGCTCCTTGGGCGGGTGATCAGCTCGTGGCAAGGCCTCTACCTGTACACAAACACAGAAAAACGCACACACACAAACTAAACATCCATGCCCTGAGTGGGATTCGAACCCACAATCCCGGGTTCCAAGAGAGCGAAGACAGTACATGCCTTAGACCGCTCGGCTACCGTGACCGGCACTTGCAGATAACCTACTTCCAAGAATTTTCTTCGCCAAAAATTTGTAAGATTCCCTCGTTTCCTCCAACTCACTCAGTCACATGCCCAGATGCACTACATTTCGCTACCTTAACAATACTACGCGAACTGTAGACATCACGAAATTGATCGTTATGCGCTCATTTCGCCCCATGGCCAAATATGCTCCTAAGAACATTGTTCTTGTGACGACGGTACATTAGTACCATTATCCATTGTCTTGTCTTTCTCTAAAAACAGGAAGATGGATAATGTCCAGAAACATAATACTTGTACTACACACTGTCACTAAATCTGTTTCTGAAATTAACTTCCTGCTTTATCGTTAAGTGAATGTATTATACAGGAGCACCTTACCCCGTCCCCAATTGGACCAAGCTCAAAAGAGAGGGCCCAAATTGTATGCTCAAGTTATTAGATGCGGATCGCAGTGGCTGCGTAGTCTAAACGCACGAAATATCTTCGCCCGCTCAAACACTGAGATCGTGGTTTCGATATCCGGTCGAGGCATGGATGTGTGTCCGCGATTCTTGTGTTTCTGTAGGTAGTGGCCTGGCGACAGGGCTGATCCCCTGTTCGAGAAATCCTACCATCTGTAAGAACCATAGTTCCACATTAATTCTGTTGGGAAATTGGCCAGAGGTCCTAATAAGAAAAATAGAAAAAATGAAGGACTTAGACTTTCACGTCTGGAAACAAATCGGACACGTACAAGCATTGATTATTGGTACGTTTTATACAACTTAGCAGGGGCATTAAAAATGGCAATCAATGGTCCAACGCCAGTAGTCGTCATTATGAATTAACGAATTTTCTTATTAACTTCCTGAGAAAGGCAGCAGCAATTAAACAAAACTTGTTGGTCGAAATCAACAAAATGGAACCACGATCCTCAATATAAGCCTTCGAACTAGTTATTATAACCAGTCCTTTGTGGGTGGTTATGAATTGTTTTCATACAGCAAATTTGAGGTACTTGCACTGAGTTCCGAAAATGATGTAGCAATCAAGAAAGCAGTCCATTTCTCTAATTGTTACAATTTATTTCTGTAACAGACTTTTCCTTTGTGGAGGAAATATATGGTAGAGAAACTCCTAACTTTTGATTTTATTAATGCATGTCCACCAACAACTGAGGGTTAGTGTGCTTTTGGGCCGCGCCATAGCTCAAGCGGTTAGTCGCTGGCATCCTACCGCGGCGGCCCGGGTTCGATTCCGGGTCTGGTCAAGTGGGATTTGTGGTGGACAAAGTGGCGCTGGGGCAGGTTTTCTCCAAGTACTTCGGTTTCCCCTGCAAATCTTCATTCCACCAATTGCTCCACAATCACCCTCACCTATCATCTGGGACTGGTACAATAGGCCAGAAGTGGCCACAGTACAAGGGTCTTAGTCCCACCCCACTAGCAATAATAAATAGTGTGCTTTTAGGCCTGCCAAATCTTCCTGTTAACGCTATGGAATAAGAAAGCTTTGTCAGTAGCTGACGCCTCCTGTACACAATGTGTCTCATGCTTTCTGTATAAGAACTATTGGAGTTATAGCGTAATGGAGACGGGCATATCTGCAGCTTTCATTTCCGAAATTAAAAAGTATTTTCTTAATAGCAGCTCTTCGCGTTAAAACGCAACATTATATTAAATATAAATCTCATTATGCAAGCATTTTTCGGATATATTTAAGTGTAATTCAGCCTATATTTAATTAAATACAAGAATAATTCTGTTTCAATACAATTTTTAAAGAGACTATGCGAAAAGTAGCATAGTTATTTGAGTCAGTTACAAGAGGAAAATGCCCCATTCCCAAATAACGTGCCCCAAAAGAATGTAGGGGGCATGTTTTGCTGCATTCACGCATTTCATTTGACATATTTCACTGCCCAGATATAAACAGCATTTGTTTCGCCGTTCTCAAGGTTTCTGTACTAAAAGTTGTCCAGCAAGGGGTGTACATTTGTTGTGCGGCGACTTGTACCGTCCGCACGCAGTAACGCCGCCACCCGACTGTTCACTAGACTGGAATGTTTCCCTGAAGATCAAGTTTTTTCCCCCAAGCTTCCCTCCCCGCCTCTGTCTGCATCTTCGCGCCGCGCACGCAGCCGGCCAGACAGTCAGTTCAACTTAATGCAATGCTAATGTCGTTTGTTTCTATACTTTTAGAGCCCAAACATCCACCTACTTTGTTGGCAGGGATAAGAATGCGAAGATGAGCTGAATTTATTTATTGGAATATACATTTAAAGAATATTAAAACAAATCACTCTATAGCGTCTTTGTTCTTCGTCAACAAATTCAATTAACGATGTATTAACAGCACTCCCATGCAGACCCAAGGCCTCAGCAACGTTCAACATTTGTGACCACAGGAAAGTGATCGGTGTCAAAAGTTGGAACTAATGGGAGAACAGACAAGCAGCATACACTGCATTGTTCTTTGGATTTTATAAGGTACAGAAGTAAAGTAACAAGACTGTACAAGTGCAATCCAAACCGAAGTGCATCCAGATTCAACACGCTTTCTTTGCACCTGTGCTTAATTAAGTACCACATCATGAAGACCTATAGGATAGTACAGGTGTAACTCCACCATCTTTGACCTTGGCCCTAGATAGAGGTGAGTGATCAGCTTCACGCACCGGTCGCGTTACCCCGGGGAAGTTGACCTCGTACCTACTCGACGGGAGTCTCGAGCACCGGCGGCGATCTTGACGCTGTCGAGAAGAGAAAATTCTTGCCCCTGCCGGAAATAGAGTCCAGCCGTCCAGCCTATCGATATAAAGGCTGCCTATAAGACAAAATCCTCTTGCCCCTGCCAGAAATAGGATCCATCCGTCCAGACTATCGATATAAAGGCTGTCTATAAGACAAAATCCTCTTGCCCCTGCCGGAAATAGAATCCATCCGTCCAGACTATTGATATAAAGGCTGTCTATAAGACAAAATTCTCTTGCCCCTGCCGGAAATAGAGTCCAGCCGTGCAGCCCGTAGCCCCTCGCTATACAGAGTTATCCCGGCTCCCTTCGACTGTATACATTTCGTGAAGTTCGAAAATTCGCTGATGAGGCTACTTTGGTTCCTATCAGTACTTAGTTGCCACCTTTCCTTTTATTTTATATTTAGTTGGTTATTTAGAGATGCTGATGGAATCGGGACACTGACATCCCTTTCGTTATTACGATGGCCAACACAATTACTGCTTGTTACGTTATCATATGCCCGTAGCTGCGCTAGTGTCGCCCAAGCGCCTCCGATTGCCATGTTCCTGTTGGCCAGTGGTTTCCAGTGGTAACCATTTCTTTCCCCTTTGGCGCTACAGCCCCAATTTGGGCCTTGGCCTCCATGAAACTCTCCGTGTCACTTCGGTCTGTTAGATCTTAGACATGAGGTAGGACTCCTTGGGCTGGTGATCAGGTCGTCGCAAGGCTCTACCTGTACACAAACACAGAAAAACGCACAGATACAAACACTAAACATCAATACTTCGAGTGGGATTCGAACCCAAGATCCAGTTTTCCGAGCGAGCGAAGACAGTGCATGCCTTAGACCGCACAGCTACCGTGACCGGCAGTGGTAACCAACAGTAAAACGTTAATATGTATTAAAATTCGTTAAAATCCATCTAGCGGTTCTTGAGTCGAAATATACGGACAGACTGCCAGACATGCCCATCCCTGTAAGCGTTCTTGCATGTTATGCAAAGTTTCGCCATTATGCCGTCATTTTCTACCGATCACCGCGATATATTCCACATCAACCCAAGAGGTCCCTAACTACATTTAAGAGCTGCTGATTACAGTGAGCATTGAGGGTGATGGAAGAGCGAGCAGTAGGCCATTTGGTATTTTCAGGCCGAAACCACGCTTCACAGAACTGGACACACCATTGCGTGTAGCGTGAGAACTCACACCGCCTCATATTAATCATTCTTGGTTTCTTAGCGTGTTACTTAACGAGAGGCGATTTAACGGCTGACCACTTGAAGTAGCTAACTACCTCAAAACTATGAAAACGCTCACGGCAGGACAGGACGCCCCGTGCCCGGACCGAAATTCGAACCGTGTAACTCTCCAATAAAGGCAGGCGTGTTCCTAGCCTCATCGACCGCTCTCAAGTAGCCTGAACATCGCTTGGGACGTCAGTTGCGATGTGAGGGAGTCGGACAAGTCCTAAGGCTACTCCACGCACGCACAATGCCACAATCCGACCGACCGGTACGTGCAGCTGGGAAAGAGACTGTTAGAGGAATAGTTTGCCCCCCGCTGGATTCAGATGGAGGGGGACCAACAACAATGCCGATATGGCAGCTGCCTGCTTCATTGTGCAATAAACAACTCCACTAAAATTAGGGGAAGAGTGGCATATCTGAATTACTCTTGCCTATAATTTATCTGAGATGTCCCTACAAACGTGTGGCTAATCAGTCTTTTATGGAAGTATAAGAAGTTATAAACTGAAACGTTCACAGATTATTTAAAGACACTGTCTCATACTGATCGACGATGATACACAAATGAGTTAATGGTACAGCTTACCCCAGCTTTATCCACATAAATCCCAGATAAGAAGACAAATTTAGAAAATCTGGCCACAAAGATCGTTAAGCTCTCCATATTCGGAAATTAATTCGAAACTTGTTGTTACAGAATCTAAAGGGAACAGAACTAAGGAAACCAAGGCAGAGATAGGAAGACAATATTAAAAAGGATCATAAGGAAATTGGGTGCGAAGTATGGGCTTCATTCATCTGGCCCCAGATGAAGTCCAGTGGACGACACTTGTACACACGGTAGACTAATAAATTTTCTGACCAAATAGAAGGATGTAAATTTGGTTAGTTGAACGATTATCAGCTTCCCATGCAGCATCTTGCTCGAATGATCAAGAAATTCCATGCCTTATACGGAATCCGAAAGTCCATTGCCATTTTCACTAGACCCGCCTAGTGTGGCTCTATCCTGAGTCATAATTATCCAGTCAAAACACAACTCGCTGAAGATCCATTTTAATAATGTCCCCCAATTTACGTGTAATTACATGACCAAAGGATCGATCTCCATGTTAGGTGCGTCCCTTGTCACCACGGCATGGCGGTCCTCAGGTTGCGGATGGAGGAGACGCCCTTCAGTTTTGGAGGGAAGCTGTGAATATATTGAATAAGCAGTCGCGGACAGCCGAAAAATGGTGGCTCTCCAGCTTGGGGGTTGGGCGCGGGGCAAACAGCTCCTCACTGTAAAACAATATTATGTTATGAAAATGAACACAAAGCCTCGGACCTGTACGGATTCCTTGGATAAACGACCTAAGCTAGTGAAAATGGATATGAAATGTGGCACTTGGAAAGCTCGAAGTTTGTAGAGGGCAGGTTCGTTCAGGGCAGTGGAAGAAGAAATCTTAAAATATAAGTTAGATTTAGCGGGAGTACAGGAGGTCAGATGGGATGGAGGTGGCATCGCACCAGCGGGAGACTATACATTTTTATATGGAAAGGGGAATGGAAATCATGAGTTAGGTACAGGTTTTTTCGTACATAAGAGAATCGTATCAGCAGCTAAGAGGGTAGAGTTCGTTAGTGATAGGATATCATACATAATACTAAAAGGTCGCTGGTGTGATATCATTGTTATGAATGTTCACGCCCCAACAGAAGATAAAATTGATGACATAAAGGATAGATTCTATGAAGAACTAGAAATGTATATGATAATTTCCCATAGTACCCTATGAAAATTTTGTTAGGAGATTTCAATGCCAAAGTAGGGAGGGAAGACATTTTCAAACCAACGATTTGGAAAGAGAGTTTGCATGAAATGATAATGATAATGGAGTTAAGAGTAGCAAACGTGATCACATCAAGAAATCTTACTGTCAAAGTACATTGTTCCCACATCGTAACATCAATTAATTTACTTCGACAACTCCTGATGGGAAAATACACAATCAAATAGACCATATTTTGAGAGATAGGAGACGGCACTCAAGTATACTTGATGTCCGATCATTCAGGGCAGCAGATTGTGATACTGACCACTACCTGGTGGTGGCAAAGGTTAGGGAAAGACTGGCAGTGAGCAAGCAAACAACACAGAGTTCATATGGAGAGGTTCAATCTCAAGAAATTAAATGAGGTAGAGCGTAAAGCGCAGTATTGTGTTGAAATCTCAAATAGGTTTGCGCCCTTGAAAAACATGGAAACTGAGGTGGATGTTAATAAAACTAGGGAAACTATTAGAGAGATTACATAGAAATGTCAGCAAAAGAAAGTCTAGGTTATTATGAGCCGAAGAAGCATAAGCCATGGTTCGCTGAAGGATGCTCAAAATTATTAGATCAAAGAAAGCAGGCCAAATTGCAATGGTTACAGGATTCAAGCGAGTTAAATGGGGATAACCCGAACAATATAAGACGTGAAACCAGCAGGCATTTCAGGAATAAAGAGGGAATATCTGAGAGACAAAATTGATGAGCTTGCAGTGAACAGTAAGAACAAGAACATAGAGACCTGTATAGAGGAATAAATGACTTTAAGAGGGGTTACCAGCCTAGCAGTAACTTAGTGAAGGATGAGAATGGTTATCTGCTGGCAGATTCCCGCAACATTTTGAATAGGTGGAGGAACTACTTCTCTCAGTTATTGAATGTACATAAGGTCAGTGATGTTAGGCAGACAAAAATCCATACAGTTGAGCCGTTGGTACCCGATCCTAGCCCTTTTGACGTTGAAAGTGCTATTGCAAAATTGAAACGGTATAAATCGCCAGGTAGTGATCAAATTCCTGCAAAACTTATTCAAGCAGTAAGCGAAATATTACGTTCTAAATCCACAATCTAATTACTTCTATTTGGCATAAGGAAAAATTGCCTGATCAGTGGAAAGAATCTATTACTGTACCAGTTCACAAGAAGGGTGATAAAACTGATTGCAGTAATTATCGTGGGATGTCACTGCTCTCAATTTGAAACAAAATTTTGTCCAATATTCTTGTCTCAAGGTTAAGTCCATATATAGATGAAATTATTGGGGATCATCAGTGTGGGTTTCGACGTAACAGGTCCACTACAGATGAGATCTTTTGAATTCGTCAGATATTGGAGAAAAAATGGGAGTACGATGAGACAGTACATCAGCTATTCATAAACTTCAAGAAAGCCTATGATTCAGTTAGGAGGGAAGTATTGTACAGTATTCTGATAGAGTCTGGGATACCCACGAAACTACTTAGGTTGATTAAAATGTGTTTAAACGAAATGTATAGTAAAGTCCGTGTAGGTAAACATTTGTCTGATAAATTTCCTATCCAGAATGGTCTAAAACAAGGAGATGCTTTATCGCCACTCCTTTTCAATTTTGCTTTAGAATATGCCATTAGGAAGGTCCAGGGAAACCAGGTGGGACTGAAATTAAACGGAACACATCAGCTGTTGGCCTATGCCGATAATGTGAATCTACTGGGTGATAATGTAGATACCATAAAGAAAAGCACAAAACTTTAATTAACGAAAGTAGAGAGGTTGGTCTAGAAGTAAACACAGAGAAAATTAAGTATATGATACTGTCTCCTCACCAAAATGCAGGGCAAAATCATGACATAAAGATAAGAAGCAGATGTTTTGAAAATGTGGCAAAGTTCAGATATTTGGGAACAACGATNTTGAGGAGAATATTTGGACCGAAGAGATATGAAGTCACAGGAGGTTGGAGAAAACTGCATAATGAGGAGCTTCATAACCTGTACTCTTCTCCAAGTATAATTAGAATGATCAAGTCAAGTAGGATGAGGTAGGCAGGTTATGTAGCATGAATGGGGGAGACGAAGAATGCGTATTGGATATTGGTGGGAAAGCCAGAAGGAAAGAGACCACTGGGAAGATCAAGGCATAAGTGGTTGGACAATATTAAAATGGATCTTAGAGAGATAGGATGGGTTGGTATGGATTGGATTGATCTGGCTCAGGATAGGGACCAGTGGAAGGCTCTTGTGAACACAGTGATGAACCTTCGGGTTCCATAAAATGCTGGGAAATTCTTGAGTCGCTGCAGAATTGGCAGCTCCTCCAGAAGGGCTCATCTCCATAAGTAGGTGGGAGTGTGTAGGAGCAGTGATCTGAGGAGTAGCTCCTCTTTACGAGGTCCCGCTCCGATAACCAAGCGAACAAGCAACAGCAATTCCTTGCACATCATAAGAGCAGCAGCAGCAACAATAAAAACCTGAGTCCGTGAGGGGGGGGGGAAGGTGCAAAATGTAGAACCACCCACAAGTCAATATTTCCATTGTAGTCCGTTTCAAGAGTGCACAGACATAAAATACTGTCATACATATCATAATCAGCACTGTCGAATGAAATTTTCGTTGAAGGCGACATACAATGGAGGCTCATAAACTGGTCATCAGTTTACCAGCACGCATTTGAAACGTCGGGCCCCTTGCTCACAACAGGGACTGCACTTGCGCCAAGTTTTGTACAAGCTAGTGGAAAGTGTTTTCTTCTGCCTATAGTAACATTTCTTAAGCTTCCTCGTAGCACGACGCTTTCTCAACTGCACAGGTTTAGTCAGCAAAGTCACTACGCTACAGGATAGGGAAGAGGATTTGTTCCCTTTGAGGCACTATACTACAGGCCGGAAGGTCGCGTGTTCAATTCATGATGTGGTCATTAGATTTATTCAATTGACCTAATCCTTCCAGACGCACTATGGACCTGGAGTAGACTCAGTCTCTAACAGAAATGAGTACCAGGAATATCCCTGGGGGTAAAGGGCGGCCGGAGCGTAAGGCTGACAACCTTACCGCCATCTTTGAGCCGATTTTCTAGATAATGCGGGAGTCTCGACGTCTCACACCCCTATGGGCCTCCATGGCCTGTTACAGGGATACATTTACCTTTATTTACTGCCGCGTCCAGCCCAGCTCTAGGGCCTACCAAGCATCCGATATACGTAAGAAAGACTGGAGACAAAGCTACCGGGACATGAGCCCTGCGTCTAGTGCCGCGGCACACAATGCACGGTGCAATACCTCCACCCCCCTCAGAGGTTTAACCCAGCACAATCATTATCACCGTTTACTGTCGCACTGTATGAAGTGGGATGCTGAGGGTAAGTGAAGATTAATTGCAGGGGGCGCGGAAGAAAGCGGTCCTTAGGCGCGTCCACATTACTCGTTCTCGTGATCGTGTGAGCTGCTATGCTCGCAAGTAATGTGGACGATATGACAAGTCACGAGACAAGCAAATTTTAAATTTTAAATTTAAAAACTTAATTACTTACTTACTTACTTACTTACTTACTTACTTACTTACTTACTTATGGAGCTGAGCCCTTCTTGAGGACCCGCCAATTCTGCAGCTACTCAAGAATTTCCCAGCATTTTATGGAACCCGAAGGTTCATCACCGTGTTCATAAGAGCCCTCCACTGGTCCTTGGCCTGAGCCAGATCTATCAAATCCATACCATCCCATCCTATCTCTCTAAGATCCATTCTAATATTCTCCACCCACCTACGTCTTGGTTTTCCCTGTGGTCTCTTTCCTTCTGACTTTCCCACCAATATCCTAGATGAATTCCTCGTCTCCTCCATTCGTGTTACATGACCTGCCCACCTCATCCTCCTTGACTTGATCATTCTAATTATACTTAGAGAAGAGTACAAGTTATGAAGCTCCTCATTATGCAGTTTTCTCCAACCTCCTGTGACTTAATCTCTCTTTGGTCCAAATATTCTCAACACCTTGTTCTCAAACACCCTTAGTCTATGTTACTCCCTTAATGTCAGAGACCAAGTTTCACACCGATACAGAACCACAGGCAAAATTATAGCCAATAAATTAAAATACGACTACAGCCTATACACACTACGAGTAAATATACGGATCCTCACGCGCCGAAGCCTGGCGAGCAACTGAAGTAGTGTGGACGAAGATTTGCCAGCACTAGTAAAAGCCAGACGAGTCTCCCGACGAGCACAAGCCTGGGGAGCACGAGCACAAGTAATGTGGACGCGCCTTCATAGTATCTTTCAGTACGCTGTCCCAGCTTTCACCTGGAGTGAATGAGGAACAGGTCCATTGTCCCTAAAGCGAAGCAAGAGTGCTCTTCGCAGAAGTTATACAAAATACATCAAAACAAACTCCGTGGCCTGTAGTCTGCAAGCGAAGTATACCGATCGAGCGACCGCCGCTTGTCGGCGAAGTTAGTGCCAAATTTTGCAGATACATGGTGTCGCGTGGTCGGCGCGACGTATTCCCACGGCCGTTAATCTCGGTTTTCTAGACCGGCGCAGAAGTTATAAGCAATGAGAATGCCAAGTTGCAAAAAACGCGTGTGTACTAGTATTCATGTAGAGATGGCATCTTTTTAGTCTTACTTTCTCCAGGTCTTTAGGTTACAATACGTACATCATGACTCGGGTAACAAGACACGACAGAAGAGTTCCGCGAGATTAAGTAATCAATGTTCATCACTACCACCACCACGCTGTCCTACCAGCTCAGTTCAGTCCAGTTTCCACAGTCGCACTCCTTTAAGCTCGTTCTTATTAATATTACTATCCATCTAATTTTGTTTCTCTCGCGAAAATATATGAAAAAGTAATTCAAAGTCTCCAATTGTAAAATTATGCCACCGAAAATGTCTTTGATCTTGAAATAACGTCACAAATATGAATATCCCCATGTTAGGTTGGTAGCTGCCAATGTATTGAATAAGAAGTCTCGGACAGGCTACAAGGGGTGGTCCTCCGGCTTGAAGGCTGGAAGTGGGGCTGAAAACTCCTCACCGTAAAAAAGTAACCATGTTACAAAAGAACACATGAAGCCTCAGACCTGGTTGGATTCCCTGGTTCAAGCACCTAGGCTAAAGCAAATAGATATGAGATTTGAACATAGATCTCAGAGCGAAACGATGGGATGGGATGGATTGATCTGACTCAGGATAGGGACCAGTGGAGGGATCTTATGAACACGGTAATGAACCTTCCGGTTCCATAAAATGCTAGGAAGTTCTTGAGTTGCTGTACAATTGGCGGTTTCTCAAGAAGGGCTCAGCTCCATGAGTGAGTGAGTGAGTGGATAGGAATATTCGATTGTGAATTTGCACCGGTGACAGAGCCCACTCAGCGTTCTGTTACGAAGTTACGGCGCTGACGGAGAACTTCGGTGTCCCCTTCATCGGTCAGCCTGTCATTACATAGAATCTTAGAAGGATTGTCCGGCGTCTTCTTCGGCATTATGACGGATCAATAAGACAATAATTATCAGGTAATTTAATAGCCGGTTATGCCACTGCTCGAAATACTCCTATGGTGACAATGAAAACACATCCTCAGTCCCAATTAAGATGAGAGAACACTCAGTGATTTCGACAATGATTGAGGTTAGCTCTTTCTAAGGGACCCAACTGAGTAGGTGTCTTCCTCCCTCACCTGAGGACGGAAACAGATCCAGTTTCCGAAACGTCTCTTTTAGTCTCTAGAATACCGGACGATGGACAAAGTCCAAAAACCCAGTGATTCTAAGTGTTATACACTATCATCACAACACTTTAGAATCTAATCTAAGGAGACATTTTACACATATCGCTACTGGTCATCAGTACAAGATGTGCGAGGAATCCACCTTTATTCAACATACTCAAGAGCAATGATGTTAATGTGACGGCAGTTTCTGTATTATATTCTGTGTTCTGTGCTTTCCTTGCACGAAGTACAGAATATGCAGGCTTAATGGGGAGAGCGCCACTGCTCGTCCGCATGTTTCATTTGCGAAACTGTGATTGACTTACATTAAATTTAGTATTGGTTTCTATATACAATTCATTTGCAAATGTAATCTTGTAGAATTTTAGGACTTCGCGCCGGTGGTTGCGAAGAGTACTATCGTCTGGGAAATAATACCATGTAGTCCATTGAAGATCAACCGACGTTTTACAGGAACATATCGCCTCTATCGTCAGGGTTGAAGACTAAACCAAGCAAGTGGCAGGTTCAGCTGGCTTCTTGCTTGAATCCTTCTTCGACCCTGATGACAGAGGCGATATTTAATTAGGGTTTGTGTGTGTATAATACCGACCGCCTCTGTGGCCTAGCGGTCAGAGTTCCTGCCTATAGGTCCAGAGGGTCCCAGATTTTCTGAGAAGTAGTGGGTCTGGAACGGGGTCCACCCAGAATCGCGAGGATAACTAAGGCCCATGGTGTTGTGAGACGTTGAGGGTCCCACATTATCTAGACAATCGGCTCAAAGATGGCGGAAAGGTTGTCAGCCTTACGCGCCGGCCGCGCTTTAATCCATAGGAAAATAATTTAATTAATTCCTGGTACTCATTTCTGTTAGAGGCGGAGTCGACCTCAGGGCCATAGTGCGGTTGGAAGGAATAGGCCAACTGAAAAAAATCCAATGACCTCATCGGGACTTGAACCCGCGACCTTCTGGCTTGTAGCATAGTGCCTCAACCGACTACGCTACCGCGTGCCCTGGCCTTTAACAATATTAAAAATAAAAGTATTTCCCGCTAAAAATTTGCGTTGGCAATTAATGATCATCTAGAAAATCCGGTAAACTTATATATATAATCACAAAGAAAGCATTTCAAAAATACGTATACTCAAATTTGGAGTGCACTTTCCATTCTTCTTATTGGTTCTGTAATTTTCGGATCCATCTGATGTTGTAAAGGTGTTTAACAGTATCAGTTAAACTAGTGTATACTCTTACATACAGCCACATACATTTACCTCCCATCATACAGAATCAAGTCATTCTATCTGTGGATGCACTCACTGTATCCTGGCGCGCCATACGAGGGCAGGCGTTTACTAGAGTTTTCCATTACGACACACGTGATACTGTAAGCATGCCATCCCTGCTGCATGTGAGGGAACTGCTTATCGGCAATATTCATTTGTCTCACTCGCCAGTGATACGACACGGATATGACTGGGACAGCATATATACTGAGACAAAACTCCTCTCTCGCAAACAACATGAAAATTAAAATATAATTCAGCTTATTTTGTACGGGTGTTTCATTATAAGAATCATAGGAACAATAAAATAAAGACAGTTAACAGATCCTTTGAAAATATGGCAAAATACAAACATTTGGAAAAGACAGTAAATAATAAAAATTTGATTAATGAAGACATTCAGTGCAGACTGCTTTCCGGTAATTCTTCTTATCATTCAGTTCAGATCGGTTTGTCTTCTAAAAACGTAAAAGTTGTAATATACGTACAAAATTGTAATCTTGCCTGTAGTTTTGTATGGGTGTGAAACTTGGTCTCTGACATTAAGAGACGAACACAGAATGAAGAGGGCGTTGAGGACAATGTCTGGACCAAAGAGGGATGAAATGGTAGGAGGTTTGAGAAAACTGTATAGTGAAGAGCTTCAAGCCTTATGCTCTTATTTAGAATTATGAAGTCAAATAGAATTTAATGGGCAGGGCCTGTAGCACACATGGGTCAAAAAATTACTGCACACAGGATTTTGATTGAAAAAGCCAGAAGAAATGTGGCCACTACGAAGACCTAGACGTAAGTGAGAAGATAATATTAAAATGATCTCAGAGAAATAGAGTTGGGTGCTATGGACTGAATCCATGTGGCTTAGTAAAGAGACCAGTGGAGGTTCCACAGAATGTTGGGAAATTCTTCAACATATGAGCGACTGGAGGCTTCTCAAGAAGGGCTCCGCTCCATGGGGTTATTGGTTGGCCAGTGGAAATCGGTAACCCTGCGCAAAGAACAGCGGTTGAAGTGTCTGAGAAAGAAATAGCGGGAGAATAGATGAATATCAGAGAAGGGAAGTGACGGGAGGGTTCCTTATTAACCTCGGACCACGAGAGAACTCAATGATCAGCTTCTCGGACAAACCGTTTTATCCCACGAAATAAAGCGCGCCGGTACCCAGTGGGGTCAAAGGGCAACGACTGTCCCTACATAAAATATAAATCCAACCATTATAACAGAATACTCCTTGGTGTCGGAAATTACTCCGAAAACTAAATTAAAAGAATAGTAAAACGCCAACGGGGCCACGAATTTATGAGTGTTGCAGGGAATATGTTGCAAGCTGAAAAAAAGGCCCATTAACTGGTTTAACTTTAAAATAAAACTGACTTTAAACGTCATATCTGCATTAAAAAGTAATTTTTCTCGTTATTTCAAAGATTAGGCCTACTATATATGCCGTTTCCTCTACCTTTTCGATTTTCCTATAGGTACTTTGTAATATGAGACATAGAACCAGCGAGAACTGAAACTCAAGGCGCATTCTACTTGTCTGAAGGTTCAGTGACTCGAGTATAGCATTTCTATCGAAACAAATGAGGCGTGACTCAGTGGACGTTAAAAGGTTTCTGCAAGGTGAACAAACGAGAGTCAGGAAAATGAACATGGGAGCAGCATATCATAAATACAAGCGCGGATAACGCTGATGTGTATCGCGGGTTTCCGCGAGACCATGCAAGTATTTACTTGTACGTACTCATCTGTTATTTTCGTAAGTGGAAACCACAGGGACTAGCAAAGAAACAGAAATAAAAATAACGGACATAGGTCTCCTGCAAAACACAGAGAACTCCGACAGTGTTGCGAGTAGTGAAATTCCATGGAACTGGGTCCTTCTTAAAAAGTCGTCAGTCGTTCAGCTACTCAAGAATTTCTCAACATTTTATAGTACCCGAAGGTTCATTACCGTGTTCACAAGAGCCCTCCACTTGTTCCCAATCCTGAGCCAGAGCACATGTACCACCCCATCCTATTTCTCAAAACTTCGATACATTTTCACGAAACTGCATTTCGAAAATTTATGCCGTAATCCTAGACTACGAGAGAGAAGCTTAACCTAAAATTAAATATGGCCTACTTCGCGAGTTCCGCTGCAGTACATAACGAACGACATTGGAAAATTCAAAAAGAAAACTTTGCTAAATTTCTGCTATAATGGCCATTTGATTTGCATCGATCTGAATGCTGGACGTCAATGAAAGAATAGATAAGAATGAAGACGGAACAAATGTGTTTCCTCATAGATGTCGCCGGACACGTCTAGAAGAAGTAAAAAAAAAACTCCGTGGCTTGAGTCTGAAAGCAAACTATACCGAACGAGCGACCGCCGCTTGTCTGCGAAGGTAGTGTGAAATTTAGCGGATAGAGGGTGTCGCGTAGTCAGCGCAACGAATCCCCATAGCTGTTAATTTCGGCTTTCTAGACCGTAGCCACTATTTCCTTGAAATAGATCCTCAGTTATCCTCACGAGGCTGAGTGGACCCCGCTCCAGATCCACTACTTCTCACAAAATCTGATAGCGCTGGGAATCAAACTCGGACCTCTGTATCTGTAGCCAGGAACTCTGACCACTAGACCAGAGAGGCGGTCAGAGGAAGAGGGATCAGTAGAGTAATGAAGATATTAGAGAAGAATTCGAATGTGCCTACCTTACACAACACAACACAACACCAAAAACTATCATATGTAGTGGCTGCAATACTGGAAGGAATGTCAGAAAACGAACCCCACTTCTTTACCAACATCATCTGAAGGGCAGAAGTTGTCAGCCAAGGCCAATTAAAGGAACGCAGAAGCAGGTATAATCCTTAGACTAAGATCGAAGTCATAATGTTCTTGTTGTGGACTTCGAAACGACTTGATAGGCCCACGTAAGAAATGCAGTTCGGTACTAGCAGAACCAAAAACATTTTTTGCGCGTTTTCTTCCTTCTGGTAGGCAATTCAGCAAAAAAATATGCTTACAACAAAATTAATTGGTGCGTCATATTCTCAATATCTGATATGCATTGCGAACATTACAGAACGCAAAAACCCGTACAATTTCATCTACTTCAATGAACGTACGATATATCAATCTGAATATTGTAAATATATAAGGAACACTAGCGCAGATTTTACACGTGTTCACAGTAATTTACTACGCACACCCTACACATTTTACTGCTGCAAAGCTAATAAACATCGCAGATATGACACTTCAGTAAGATATATTGCAGTCATTTTAACATGCTTTATGTTGACAATTTTAAGAACAAATATACAGAACTTATCAAACGTAAAGGTAAAGTTATCCCTTGGCTGCTTAATAAATTAAGCACAACGCCAAGAAGATGTATGGAGGAAGGGAGGTATAGCTCTATCATTCTTAGCTTTACCACTAGGTGGAGTTGAGTAGTCAGCTTCACGTCCCTGCTCCTTTACCCCGGTGGAACAGCCCAAGGTACCCACTACATCGAGGATAGGGTGAGCCTCAGAACCTGTCTGGACGTACTTTCTCTTCACCCTGTCGGAAATTTCACCTCGATTCCTCGGTCTTCCAGTCCGCAGTCCAGTCGCTATCCCGGCTCCTCGAACTTAATCAAATGCATATTTTACATAACTCACCAAGTTCTTATTAAATAAGCTTTTTTTTTTTTAAAGAAAATCTATAACGTTGAACTCCCACTTATTGTGAGGTAGAATTTATACAGGACCCGAACGGCTGGCAACTTACATACATTACTAAACGCAATGCTAACAAAATCGACTGAGAATTTTGGAGTTTAAACATGCGAACAGACATACAAGAAAGCCGTAATATGTTCACCCTCAATAACTTTTTCAAAGAAAGCGCAGAAAGTGTGGCTGGCACAATCGAAGAAAAATTTGCCGGCTGTCTATTCGACGCAGTTCATTAAAGAATTAGCTTTATATATTTTCTCCATTCCGGATAACACAGGCCTAAATCTTTACGACATTCTTTCTTTCAATAAATAAATAAATAACAAGCAAAGAAAACTAATGGATCAGGTTCGCCTTCATAACGTTGCGGATTTAATCAACGTGTTGCCAGGCAACAGCTCCGTAAATACGAAGAGGCAATAATACAAGGAAAACTGTTTTCTATGCGGTCCGCGCATAACAAAAGCACGGAGATATAGGAAGTCTGTTGTCAGGCAACGCAGCTGTAAATATGCATGCACAATAATGGGAGGTGTTTTCCGTGGGATCCAAGTAGAAAGAGTTATTTTAAAAATGAACGGCGCTATGAGTTCAGTTCTGAGTTCTCGACAGAAGATCGCCATGGAAGGTTCTTCGTAAAAATGAAATGAGAAGTCGGCCTGTGAAGGCTTAGTGTGTGATTCAGTGAGACTGTTTTAGTTCCTGCGTTCTAGTTGTGGCACCCGGAGAGGATCACTATGCGTGTGTGTGAATCAGCGAGAGCGCTGTATTTAATTGTGATTAAGAGAACTTGTAACCAAGGTGACAATAAATCCAGTCATCCAGACTAGAACCAGTCATTTTCGTCACATGTACCACCCTACACGTGACAATAAGTTGATATTAACTCATAAATCCATTGCATATTTTGGAAACCAAAGTCCCTAATGGCCATACTGCTGACAAGAACCCGCTGTGAACTCCATCCTTTCATCTTCTTGGATATCAATTCTGTCGTCCCACAAATCGTGGGTCTTTTTCATTCCCGTTGTCTAAAATTTTGTATGCATATCTCACCTCTAGAACCGTCTCTATGGTCTAGTGGTCAGAGTTCCTGGCTACAATCCAGAGTTCCGTGGTTCGATTCCCAGCGCCACTAGATTTTCTGAGAAGTAGTGGGTCTGGAACGAGGTTCATTCAGCCTCGTGAGGATAACTGAGGAGCTACTTGAATGGAAAAATTAGCGGATCCGGTCTAGAAAACCGAAATCAACGGCCGTAGAGATCTGTTGCGCTGACCACGTGACACCCTCTATCCGCAAAAGCTGGCATTAACTTCACCGACAAGCGGCGGTTGCTTGGTCGGTATAGTTCGCTTGAGAACTACAGACCACGGAGTTTGTTTTGTTTTTTATCTCGTCTCGACCGCCCATTATCGATATTTCCCAAATGGCGAAAGAATTAAATTATTCCGCCTATCTGCTTACAGCACTCAACAAGAGCGCCTTTTGGTCAATTTACACACTCGGATGAGTATGCGGATCTAACAGTGGTACAGTACGACTGGCATGTGAACCAAAACAGGTGACCGAAGCTAATTTTGTTTCCACAGCGCATTACGGAGGGATAATTTTAATTATTATAGGTTTAACTCTGGTCAATTATCATTTACTTGCCAGATAAAAAGGACTGATAATTTCACATTAAAATTTAATTTTGGTTGGGCAAAATACGTCCGAACCACACCAAAAGCGCATTCACAGAAACAGCTGTTGACCAATTACACGCATCTTGTTTTTAAGTTCTAGTACTGATTAATTTCTAAATTGTTTCATATGATGAAATTAAATTAATTGGTATAATTTAAACGAACTGGAAATATAGGCACGTGTTTTGTTATTGAAACAACTAATTTATGGGACATAATAAACAAGCCAATGAATTTGGGGTTCAGTCTTCTCGGTTATGAATCCGTGAAGACTGACAGACGGCAAGAGACATTTCGGAGAAACCTGAAGCCACCCTTGGAGGCAGCACGAATCAGTTTTCCCCTAAATACTGGGAACAACCTACCAGACTATAAGGCGTGATGACTTAAGTTGTTCCTGTGTTTAATTAAGCACAACGTCATGAAGACGTATGGGGAGTGGAGGTGTAACTCCATCCTTCTTCACCGCGGTACTAGATGGAGCTTGACGCCCCGGCCACTTTATCCCTGAGGAAAGGGCCTCCGATATCCATTGGATAGGAGGCTGGGTAAGCCTGAGTCGGTCTGCCTGTTGTGGAGCAGAGAAAAATTTCTCGTTCCTGCCGCGAATCGAACCCCCGTCCATCCGGCCTCTCGCTATGCCGCCTGAGCTTGAACAAGATCCTTGAAGCTCGTATATACCTACAAATATCTGTAGGCCTACGAATTCTAAAATGCTTAGATAAATAAGCCTAATTAGTCTATATTGGTCAAAAGAAACGAATTGTGTGTGTGTGGAGAACAGCTGACGGTTTTAGTCCTTTAAGACAATCAGACTATGTCCGGGAATGTCAGTGTCTCAGTAGTTATAGGCCCATAACCATAACCTAACAGTGCACAACCTCTTCCAAACCGGCCGGAATACTCCATTAACAAATTGACTTGGCGAAACGACACACGATAAACTGGATCACCACATAAACACATGAAGTCTTACGGGGCAAGCATTTCCATAATTAAATCAATACGTGATCGAATGCAGATATAGACGCGCTGCTCCCCACAACTGGTACTTGCTTAATCAAAGCACTAGCAATAAGTCCCTACATAATTAACTTCTAAATAACTAAAAAATTTTATATTTGAGTATAATTTCAGATACAAGACCCTTATATAGACATAAGTATTGTGAATATGGAAACGGGATAGCGTAGTCGGTATAGCGACTGGCTACGGGCTGGACGACTGAGAGGTCGGAGTTCGGTTCTCGGGGGGGGCAAGAATTTTATCTTCTTTAAGACGGGCTCTGGGGGCCCACCCAACTTCCTATCCAATGGATACAGGGGCTCTTTTCCCGGGGGTAAAGCGGTAGGGGCGTGAAGCTGACCACTCAATTCCAACTAGTGCCGAGGTCACCCCCCTAAGGTTTTTTGGCGTAGTGCTTAATTAGTTACGCGCAGGGACAAATTTGCCTTTATCTAAGTATTGCGAACATGTTTCCAATTAATGTTGATGAAACATCTGATGATGGCCACGATAGGCGGAAATATTAAGGTAATCTGTGTATTCACGAGGAAAGCGTAAATACATATTATACGTTGTGGCGCAACAAGACGCATGTAGGGCATGTAAACGTGCTAGAAACCTGCGTGGGCGCGTCCCCGTCACTTCAATCCCATAATTCAATTGCAGAAATCAACTTTAGAAATATTAATTAATAAATATTTATGAAATTTGGCTCCAAAAGCATGTCATTTTCTTCCTCGTCAACGGTATCAAAATGAGGGCGGCGCTGTTCAAGAGCTGGTTCTTACTGCTCCGTTCAGTGAACCTTCGGATGTAGCACCAAACGCTTTACATAGCAGCCCGACCCCGCTGAGGTGTGACAAAGAGAGAGAAATACAATAACTATTTACCCTGTCAGGACACTGTAATTAAACGTCTTCCTGTAAGTTGAATCAATTGTTAATATCTCAACAAATTCAGAACTGGATGTTCATTAACAATAAATAGTCCTTATGTACCCTATATCGCAATTTACATCCCACAAAACAGAAGTAAGACTATTTCACTTACTGCTCGTTTCTGACAGTAATCATTTCTGACTTTCAAAACATCCAGATAATGCTAGTAAGATCTGAAAGTCTGTGACGATGTTATATTAGTACAAATATTATATTTCTGGATATTATCCATCGTCCTGTTTTTTCTAGAACGTCGTCCTGTTTATATTACAAAACCCGACGTTTCGGAGACTGGACTCTGTTCCGTCTTCATGTAAAAACTACTCCGTTTCGGCCCAATCGATAGAGCTAGCCTTCATCTCCGGAGATAGTTCTATCGATTGTGCAAATCTGAGGTTTCACCTGAAGATGGAGGAGTCCAGTCTCCGAAACGTCGTTTTGAAATATAAGCAGGACGGCGTTTTATATAAAAACATGACGACGGATAATGTCCAGAAATATAATATTTGTATTTAGATATTGCAGCTCAACTGATCTGATGGCTTATTTTGCTTTTTGTTGGTTTCATCTTCACTTCTGAATACGTTATTCGGTAAGAAGATCAGTCTGTCTGGTATGTGCTGATGGTGATCACGTCTCGGGCGGCAAAGCTAAACGGTGGCGGTCTCTCGCGACATGGGAAGGACACAGATCAAGGGTGTTTGGGAACAGGGCGCTGAGGGGAATGTTTGGACCTCAGAACGAGGATATAACAGGAAGGTGCAAGAAGGAACTTCATAATCTGTACGTGTCACCAAACATTATTACAATGGCCAAGGCAAGGAAGATAAGACGAACGAGGAGACATGTAACACATAAGGGAAGGTGTAAACAAATTGTCAGATAACTAAAGAGAAAATGCATGTGTAAGATCTGGACGTATTTGGGAGGATACGACTAAAAAGGATCTCAAAGGAATGGGGTGGGAAGATATGGACTGGAACTATCTGGCTCAGAACAGGGCCCAAAGGTGGGATTTTGTGACACCGGTAATATACTTTCGCGAGAGTTCTTAAACAGATAAGCGACTCAGGAAGAACTCTGCTCTATGGAGTTAAGGAGAGGGAAAGGGGGCGGGGGTAAAAGGCGACTGCAGAAAACTGAACAATTAGCAGTCTCACAGTGACCAGACGGTGCTCTGGGCTGTAATGCTGTGTAGTCCGCAATATGGCCACCGATGTTGCGAAGGAAGTTTGGTGCATTACTGCCGTAATCTACTGATTTAAAATCCAGAAGATCGCAATCTTGATAGTCACCACTGTGAGGACCTCAAGTCCAAACAGTTCCACAGTTTGTACTCTTCACCAAACATTATTAGGGCTCTTTGGACTTTTCCCATCGTCCGGAATTCTAGTTCCGTCGGAAACAGATCCAGTTTCCGAAATGTCGTATCCTCTATTACCTAGAATTCCAGACGATGGAAGAAGTCCCAAACCCTAGTCATTTTGTGTGCCAGTCACTATCGTCAGAATCCAGAGAGAAGAGACAACTTGCGAGGTATAGGCTTTGACGTGGGGAAAATATTAAAATGGATGGGAAGAAAACCGGAGGTGACTTATTGGACTGGATTCGTCTGGCTCAGAATAAGGTCAGATGACGGGTGTCAGTGAACACGATAACAACCCTCCGAGCTCCGTAGGAAGATTTTCGGTAAATAAATAATAACTGCTCAAGGACGACTCCATGGACTGAGATCCGACGTGGGACAGAGTGGGTATCACCACTTGTATTGGAAAGCATCTCTCGATATATCGACACGGGTACCTGGCAAATAGTTATGTTGGAAAGACTCGCTAGCTGCCCGTGTCTCGTACACAGCCGCCCCAAGGCACTCAATGAATGGTTCGTGTTTTAATGCTAGACAGGTCGCATATAAAACGTTTATTAGTGGACGGATGGCATGAAAATAACAGGGCTTGGAGTGACTTCGAGAGGACAATCCTATCTTCCGCCTCCGCTTTAACCTCCTAAGCATCGCCACAGTACCACGAAATATTCACATGAAGTTTTACTGCCAATAAATTCAAACCCCTGGTGTGTGCAGGACTGCTATTAGCGTCCATTATAACCCAAAACTAACTCCATATTCATTACAACCCAATAAAAGAAACACATTTGCTAATTTTGTGGGATACTAATCCAAAAAGTTTAATGTCCTTCTCCGCTACCTGTTTATAATTACAAGTCTGGAAGGAGTCACGGTTATTCTGGAGTGCGAGCGACACAGAAATATTCACGCCTAAGATGGATGAAGTCAGGAACTTAAAATAGACCTATTAAATAACAAAAAACTTGCAACTTAAAAGGGGCGACACAGCATCGTTACGGCAATGCAGTGTATAATGTTAGGATGGGCTGGCCATATAGCTCAGATGAGGGAGATGTGATAAGTGTCCAGTTGGAAGACCGGCGATATCAAAGGATCACCACACCATGGATAGTTTGCCAACCGATTAATTCAGTCATTTCAAAGTAAATCTGATATCAGTAATGAATGAGCAGAGGCCGGTCACGGTAGCCTCGCGGTCTGAGGCCCACGTCTTCGCTCATTTAAGGCATGGATGTTTGGTGTGTGTATGCGTTTATTCTGTGTTTGTGTTGTCCTGTGTTTAGGTAGAGGCCTTGCGACAAACTGATCACTCGTCCAAGGCGTCCTACCGTCTGTGAAAAATGATAACGAGACTGAATAAGAGGCCAGGGCCCTGAATGAGCTAAAATAACCATTGAAAAAGAAATGAATGGACAGATATTTGAATCCAGCCGCCAACATAGTGAACATAAATCTCATTATATATTCCTCGAACAGATCACACCTCATAGGGTTCAAAAACGCAAACTTGAATAATATCGTCTTTCAAATCCCTTAATTTTTACACGTCTAGGAACTTCCTGCAACAAAAACTGACATGTTTCTCACACCATATTTCCTATAGTTTACTCCAGTTGAACATCTCCAATATAATAAAGGTAAAGTTACCCCTAGACTTAATTAATTAAGTACCACGCTGTGAAGATGTATAAGGAAGCGGAGGCATAGCTCCACTGTTCGGCACTAGATGGAGGCGAGTAGTTGGCTTCATGCTCCCGCTGCTCTACTCCCGATACTCATTATATAGGAGACTGGGTGGACCACAGAGCCAGTCTTGACCGCTAAGGAGAAGAGAAAAATATCTTACCGCCACTGGGAATCGAACCCCGACTCCTTGTTCGTCCAGTCCGCAAACTTGAAGCTATACCGACCGATAATTTGAAGGAAAAAACATAAAATATGAAGCTCAGAGCTCTGTACCGTGAATGGCGACTGATCTGAGAGCGTCGAAGGGTCGAGATCCAGTGGAACACTTACCTGAAAATGAAAAAGAGACAACCAATGTAAGACAAGAGTTACAATCAACTGTTTCATTGAATTCATATAAATACAAAGCTAAATTAAAAAAACTATATGAAGAATAAAATTCAGAAAGTAAAACAATATAGATACCATGTTGATACAGTAACAGACACCATGAGGGTAAAAAAAAAACGATAAAGCTATCGCTGTAACAGGTCGTGAAGGCCCATAGGGTTGTGAGACGTCGAGGCTCCCACATGTTCTCTATACCAGGCATGTCCAACGCGTCAATCGCGGGACGATTTTTGGTCGATCTCATAGGTCTATAAAGAAATTATACGTGAAACGCGTGTAAATTTACTTGTAACATAAAATAAGAAAGAGATCATAGCTACTACTCAAGATCTTCAGTTATCAAGAAACACCATTGTGTGGCGAATAGAAATGACGTGTGGAAACATAACTGAAAAGTTGTTGAAAGATGTTTCCATTGTGTTGCTTTCTCCCTCCAACTGAATGAATCTACAGACGTCAGAGACAGCCCAGTTACTAGTTGCTTTTACAACAAACATCATGTGTCGTGTTATTTTTGCCAATACTTTTCTTAAAGTTAGGTACGACGATAGGAGGGGGTGGTAGATCACTGGCAGTTTTGACACTAAAAGTAGATCACAACCTGTTTGAAGTTGAACATGCCTGCTCTATACAATCGGCTCTCAGATGGCGGTGAGGTTGTCAGCCTTATGCGCAGGCCGCCCTTTACACACCAGGAAGATTCCGGTACTCATTTCTGTAAGATGCTGAGTCGGTTCCAGGGCAATAGTGCGGCTGGAAGGATTGCGTTAATTGAAAAAAGAAATCCACCTCGTCGGGCCTCGAATCCGCGACTTTCCGGCTTGAAGAACAATTCCTCAACCAACCACGCTACCGCGTGTTCCAGACACCATGAAGTAGAGTTAAAAAAGTATCCTCAAGGGACCATCCAAAACGTCCAGAGTTCTGCAGATTCTGTTTGCAGCTGTAGCTGTCTTGAGACATCACTTACATTAAAGGTGGAAAGTTCGTAATTTGCTTCGTGGATACAAGGCGACCAGCAGTTTCCATAATATAATAACAGTTCTTATGTTCTTAAATAACAGTGATAAAATTTAACAAACACTAGGAGGAACCAGCTCCACTGTGTAATCCATCCTTGAGAAGCTGACGGTTCCTGAACAGATCAGAAAATTCCTCACCTTTTGTGCAATCCAATGTCCGATACCGGACTTTTCCTGGACCAAAAGAATCCACGTCACACCTTACTTCCTTAAGATGCATTTTAATATTATTCTCATCTGCAGTTACGTTTCTCAAGATGTCTCCTCCCGTCACGTTTTCATGCTAAAGCTGCATATGCATCTCACTTTCCACACGTAATCTTTACCCTATGCAAGTCACCCCTTTTTTACTTTATTGCCCTAATTATACTTCGTGTGAGCCGCGATAGCTCAGTCGGTCGGTATAGCGACTGGCTACGGGCTGGACGACCGAGGCGGCGGAGTTCGAGTCTCGGCAGGGTCAAGATTTTCTCCTTTCCAGGTCGTCCGGACCGGCTCTGGGACCCACTCAGCCTTCTATCCAATAGGTACTAGGGCTCTTTCCCCGGGGGTAAAGAAGCCGAGGCGTGAAGCTTAACACTCACCTCCAACTAGTGCCGAGGTCAAGAATGCGTGGATATAGGCGTATACATCCACTCCTCCATACGTCTTTATGGTGTAGTTCTTAATTAGTTAAAAACAGGGACAGCTTTTCAAATAATATTTTGTGAGGGACAGAAATTATGAATCTTCTATTTACATGGGCTTCGGATTTGGTAAAAAAGACTTCTGAGAACAGAATGGAAGAGTCCACAAAAAAAACTTAGTAACGGCTGAAAAAAAAGTAGCAGGGATAGCGTAGTCGGTATGGCGACTACTTACGGGCTGGACGACCGAGGGGTCGGAGTTCGGGTACCGGTAGGATCAAGAATTTTCTCTTCTCCATGTCGTCCAGACCGGCTTTAGAATCCACCCAATTTCCTATCCAATGGGTACCGGCTGTAACGATGTCGGAGAGTGAAGCTGACCACTCACCTCCAGCTTGTGCAGAGGTCAAGAAAATGTGGATCTATACATCCACCCCGACCCCAAAAACCTTCGTGGCGTAGTGTTTAATTAGTTAAGCACAAGGACACCTTTACCTTTTAACGACTAAAAATAAATAGCTCTTAAAATTCTGAATTTGTGTTCCTGGATAAGCGAGCAGTATCTCTCGAGGAATACCATAGATGACCACGAAATTCGTGACGTCATCGTAGATTGAAGGGTGCTATGATTGCAGAGCGCACTACAAAACGAGCAAAAGTAGGCAGGCCAGTTGCAGAACACGCCCGCAAGTCAAGGCCTGTCCAGTCTTGTTTACTTATCAGTTGTCACTTTCTAAGGACGCTTTCAGTACTTCAGACTATACAGCACCCAGTGACAGAACTATTACTGACCAATGAATCGGAGAGGATGTGAGCGTAAGCGACGGTGGCCCAATCTTTAGGGAAATCACGAAAACTCAAGTCAGGACAACGGATATACGGGACCTCCAGAACCTGCAGCAGGAATCATCTGACGTTTTAAAATTTGCACAACTTCTTTGTTACTAAACACAACGGCATGAAACTTTAAAAGATAATTCTATGCACTTGGAAGGAAAAAAAAACTGTTTGTTGTCACTGACAACTGCAGTCTAGAAAACCGAAATTAAAGACCTTGGGGATTCGTTGCACTGAGCACGCGAAACCCTCTATCCTCTAAAGTTGGTACTAACTTCGCCGACAAGCGACGATCGCTCGGTATAGTTCGCTTGCGGACTCAAGCCACGGAGTGGTTTTCTTTTTCCACTGGCAACGCTGAAATGAGTAGCAAGACGGCGTCGTGTACGACGGATATGACAGTGTTTGTCATCGAAAACAATTACTCCCTCAGTGGTTGTTGTGTTACTGTGAAGAGAGACTAATATTGCCGAGAAGTTTCTGTTTCAGCATCTCGGGACAGTGTCCGCTGGATTATTAAACACTCTGAAGAAACAGGAACTGTGTGTGATAAACGTGCGAAGGGAAATACACGCAGGGCATCTGTCCTTACGGCAGAAGTTGTGGGTGCAGCACTACAGGCAATAATAAGTCCAAGAAAATGTGTACGATGCAGACACAACAGAATGAGACCTCAACCAACAAGCACTGCCTGGGAAATCTGTCATGATGGCCTGCCGTTGTCTCCGTACAGGATGCAGCTGAGTCAGCCACTGTCGGAGACAGAACAGCGTGGCCTTACGCTTGCGAGGGAGTGCGGAACGCTACTGAGGACAATCCGGCTGTCTTGGATGTCACATGGTCCTCCGATGAAGCATAGTTCCGCTTGGATTGTTACATTAACGAGCAAACTGTCACATTGTGGGCATATGGAGAGCCCAAGGCTTACCGTTGCTAGGTCAGTGCATCCAGCGAGAGTCACAGCAAGGTGTGCGTTACTGAGCATAGGAACACGCGGTCCTGTGTTCATAGACGGCACAGGCACTCACGGTGTTTGCCTCAGTCTGCTACGTAATCAGTCTCTTCCCTGTTCGGATCCGGCATTCCAACGAATTCAGCCGGGTTTCAGCAAGGCGGTGCCAGACCTCAGGCGCTCTCGAGACACAGTTCTGACGAATCGGTACCCTGCACTCCTTGAATGAGGATTTTCATGATCACTAATGTCATCGGTCTTAAACACTTGCGATTACTTTCTGTGGGAATAATTATAATATAGGATGTTTCAGAAAAATCTTCATATAATTCTGGAACTGAGAACTGTCACTCAAACAGAGATTGGAGCAATTCCTCGCCGTGGTTCGGAACGATTTTGTTTGTTGTATTAAGTTAGAGGACATTAGAAGGAACATGCTTTAGTGTAACGAACAAATTTCGAAAGTCTGCCAGAGACGTCACGCCATTTCTGAATTTCCTACTCCACTCGTATACTTGCTGCTGTGACAAGCACGTATCACCATACTGAACCTTCATCCGTCGATGAACTTCAATCGGTTTCACACCTTCACTGATCAAAAAATGAATTACAGAAAGTTTTCTTCTTTCGTGCATGTAAGTAGTAGAGCAGCCATCTTCAAACCGGCACTGTGATGGCTTTCTGTTGGTCTGCACTATACTGCCACCTATAGGAAACTCTTTATAGCATTTGTAACATGTCTGCCAACTTATATGACAATGGCGCGATATTTCGATTTTTTAGCTCAGTTTTACGGTTTTCATTTGACTCACCTACGTATACAGAACGACTTGTGAAAGTTTTATATATTTGCGTTCAACAACAAAGACGTTATAATAATTTTAAAGCGTCAGGTGATGGAAAACGTCCAGTACTTAAATACACTTCCAGCGACAAAGATTCCCTTATTGGCCAAAAATTTACTTTCAATCTATAATGACGTCTGCATTATGACATCTAAATTATTGCATCTCTAGTGCAGTCTTCCAACAAGTACATATGCCTCGCCTATAAACATTAAATAATGGATTTTGGAAAAGAACCCCCTATAATTACTTAAGTAACGGATGTCTGATAACAACGAAAATACTTCACNCTCAGTTTTACGGTTTTCATTTGACTCACCTACGTATACAGAACGACTTGTGAAAGTTTTATATATTTGCGTTCAACAACAAAGACGTTATAATAATTTTAAAGCGTCAGGTGATGGAAAACGTCCAGTACTTAAATACACTTCCAGCGACAAAGATTCCCTTATTGGCCAAAAGTTTTCTTTAAATCTATAATGACGTCTGCATTATGACATCTAAATTATTGCATCTCTAGTGCAGTCTTCCAACAAGTATATAAGCCTCGCCTATAAACATTAAATAATGGATTTTGGAAAAGAACCCCCCTATAATTACTTAAGTAACGAATGTCTGATACAACGAAAATACTTCACGCCACTTCTTCCGTTCATTTCCAGACCTGTCCAACATCCCACTTCACGGCCTGTCTGGATGTTTTGGCTTGCTCCTCCTACTGCCTTCATTTTTCTTTAGATGCATGCTTTAATTAGGTTCAGCAGGTACACTGTTAATTTCAAACTAACTGCCATTCAACATAAATACACGCTGTTTTACTCAGGACATCGGATGTTTAGTAATACATACTCGTATATACATATATTTTATTTATGAGAAATCAGCTTGCATTCAATTCATTCCTGAGAAGCCCCCAGTTGTGCAGCTACTCAAAAATTCCCCAGAATTTTATGGAACCCGAAGGTTCATTACCGTGTTCACAAGAGCCCTCCACTGGTTCCTATCCTGAGTCAGATCAATCCAGTCCATACCACCCCCATTCTATTCTTTGAAGATCCATTTAACACTGTCCACCATCTACGTCTTCATCTTCCCAGTGGTCTCTTTCCTTCTGGTTCTCCCACCTTCTTCTTCTCCCCCATTCATGCTCCTTGACTTGATCATTCTAATTATACTTGAAGAAGAGTACAAGTTATAAAGCTCCTCATTATGCAGTTTCCTCCAACTTGCATTCAGTAAAGTGCCACTTAATTTCCAAGGAAACGTCCCTGTAGTGTATACACAACACCAACGAACCGGAAGTACACAGACGGAAAAACCTAACTGTTGATCAAAAAAATCAGCTCTTTTCCAACAATGTCGATGGATGATGCACAGAGACTGGCTATTCTTACTGAGTTTTCCTCGGTCTCTCCAAACAAATACTTCATTATTACCTTAAAATTGGTCGTTTCCTAGCTCTACTCAGTTCGTTGTTCATTAACACTCACTGTCATTCTGTTTTCAACACTGCACAGCCCAACCTAATAAGTGTACTATATAGACATGGGAGAAACCAGAACTTAGCAACAAAATCGTAACGTACGAGTAACTGTGCAATAAATCACTTGAAAACGTTCCTGAGAACGGCACTAACAAAATACGAAACAGGTGCATAATGAAATTATCCCACAAAAACTTTCGCAATATTTGTTATAATCAGTCTGAGAACTTCACTAACAAAATAAAAAACAGGTGCATAATAAAATTATCCCACAACAAACCTTCGCAATATTTGTTATAATCAGTCTGAGAACTTCCTGAGAACTTCACTAACAAAATAAAAAACAGGTGCATAATAAAATTATCCCACAATAAACCTTCGCAATATTTGTTATAATCAGTCTGAGAACTTCCTGAGAACTTAACTAACAAAATACGAAACAGGTGCATAATGAAATTATCCCACAACAAATCTTCGCAATATTTGTTATAATCAGTCTGAGAACTTCATGAGAACTCCACTAACAAAATAAAAAATAGGTGCATAATGAAATTATCCCACAATAAACTTTCGCAATATTTGTTATAATCAGTCTGAAAATTGTTCTTATCTAGTATACATTCCAGAACAGTGAAGATTAGGATATAAAAAACAACAGTTTTGCCAGTTATTGTGTACGGGTGTGACATGTTGTCTCCTTCTTTAAATTACAAGCGTTTTAAAACAAAGTGTTCTGGGAAATACACGGGCCATAACATCATGAAATTACGATTTTGTATTAACTTGAGCCATTACTAAAAAAAGAGTGGAAACCACATTAATCGGTTCCCTGACCCTTCAGAAACTTAAAGAGGCATCGTTTGACAAAACAGCTAACACGTTAGTCTTTACGTGGAATGTTGTGGTGTTTTATTTCACTCTCTGCCGTACGTGATGAATTTTAAAACAAAACGAAAATACGAAGCAAAGTAAAATTAAACTTCATAATGTAGATGATGTAGGGTGAAGAGGTTAACAGTTAACCACAGGATCGGAGACACGTCCAAACAGACTCCAATTTTCATTGTGGTTTCAGAGAAATCTTTGCGGTGGACGTGATCCTCCAGCAACTGAAGCTTATCTGATGCCTTTCACCGCTCAAAACGCATTTAATTATTACGCTCTTCATCGCCACTGGAAGGCTCCAATTATTTTCTTATTACTAAGAAACACAAGAACAAATCCCTACACAAAAACATATCTTACGGGTTATCGGCTGACCCACAATTAACTGGCGTCTCGTTAAGTTTCCCATTACTTACAAGCACTTTTCTCTATGATTAGAAGAAACTAAATTGATCTTTCTGTTCAAAATAAATATTTCAAAGGAAGCTATGGTTGTAAGGCTGCGCCATAGCTCAAGCGGTTAGTCGCTGGCTTCCCACCGCGGCGGCCCGGGTTCTATCCCGGTTCTGGTCAAGTGGGATTTGTGGTGGACAAAGTGGCGCTGGGGCGGGTTTTCTCCGAGTACTTCGGTTTCCCCTGCCAATCTTCGTTCCACCAAATTCTCCATCAACACAATCACCCGGGGAAGGTACAACAGGCCAATCAGTGGCCGCCGTGCCGAGTGGACCCAGTTAGACTCCACCCCCCACTAAGCGAGTAAAAAGAAAAGCTACGGTTGTATGACCAAGACTTAGAGCTTAACAAATTAAGTATTACATTTTATAATATTAAACTATTATAAAATTTAAACGACTTCGCACTCTGTCGGAAAACGGCTTGCCACTTTAATATGACCATGTTGCCTCCTTTATACCGCTAAAGAAAGAAGACGAAAAACTAGCAGTAATCAAAGGGATTGCGCTAGCTAAGGCACATACTACGTAGCCGACCATCGGTTCGAAACTTACCAGGGGCACCGAATATCTAACAAGTTTTTAAATGTATGCTTAGCATACCAGTTCTGACGTATTCGCTCCTTTTGCCTATTCAGAATATCGATGGATTTTATTGGGGATGAAATTGGTGCTTTATATTTTTCTAACATTTCTGTCCAATAGATTTTTCGCTCCGTTAAATATTTAGGGACTTACAATCGAGACGAAAGCAAAATAAGCCTTAGTCTTCCCGTAAAGAGAAAGAGAGATTTTTACCCGATTTTATTCAAAATTAGAATATTTCGAAAAATGTAACACTCCTCAGTGTCAAATCTTAATGTCAATCAAATGCCGAAGGACAGAGACACCGATATACACCATGAAGCTAAGAGGGACAAGTTGCCGCCGAGAACACACCAAAACAATTCTGTGTTTCAATGGTCCAGAGGACCAAATCCATACAGGCTGAAGAAGAATACAAGATAACTGTCTCTCTCCATACATAATATATTGTCACGTGTATTAGTGACTAAAGACAGGGTTCGAATTGATAATTGGATTTACTGACCATTCACAGGTCGTAACTACAAATAGTTATAACACTCTAAGGATTACTGTAATTATAACACATAAATAACGTCTTCAGCATCTCAGCATGGAGCACGCACAGAAAATACATTTATGTACTGTTGTGTGGCGTAGACCACATAGAAAACACTTTCATCATAGTGTTGCGTGACGCAGACCACACAGAAAACACAGCTTCATCGACTGTTCCGTGTTCGTACGCGTTTACCGAGCCGTTGCCTAGAAACAGGTTGCATAACCCCGTTCTTCTATTGTTGCGTGTGTGTATTATTTAACAACGGCTATTTCTGTGGCTCAACAGGAAATACATGGAGTAAATATGCCACAGTATTCTGTTACTCGCCACAGCGCCACAGACTAGCTCTGAGGCTCACCCAGCCTCCTATCAAAAGGGTGCCGAGGGCGTGAAGCTGACCACTCACCTCTATGTAGTGCCGATGTCAAAAATGATGGAGCTATATCTCCACTCCCCCATGTCTTCATAGCAATTCTTACCTAATTAAGCACAGGACCAATTTTTTACAGATACGTCCAGTAAAAAAAGTAAAGGTATCCTTAACAAGCCGTGGAGGCCCATGGGGTTGTGAGATGTTGAGGCTCCCACATTTTCTAGACAATTGGCTCACAGGTGGAGGTAAGGTTGTCAGCCTTACGCGTCGACCGCCCTTTACCCCAAGACATATTCCTGGTACTCATTTCTGTTAGAGGCTGAGTCGACCCCAGGGCCATAGTGCTACTGGAAGGACTAGGTAAATTGAAAAATCCATCCCATTTGGATTCGATCCCGCGACCTTCCGGCTTGTAGCATAGTGCCTCAACCAACTACGCTACCGTGTAGGTCCAGGCCTGGTTTAAATCAGGTACAAGAAAATCAAGACTGCGGGCCACGTGCTGCCCTAGTAGTACCTGCATGACCCCTCGAATATACAACAGAAATAATTTTCGATTTACTAATGGTTTGCTGAAGCAGAGTTACTGGTGCCCTGGGTCGTGACAGCGTCTGTAACATCACTTGTGCCCTCGAGTACGTTTTTTCGAATGTCCAGTTTCAACTCTCTGACAGTGCGGCTAAAGCAATAAATAAATAATTAAATAACATAATAATTTAATTACAAAGTCCCAGAATTATGTTTGTCCATCCTTAGCGATGGCAGAACTCGTTGGTGTGGCTATGTGCGTGTCTGTTTGGCCGTTGCTGTAATTCCTGCGGCTGTCACGACAGGCAGCCCGCTCTTGTTTTCCACCATCAATCGGTTCGGATCAAATCACTCAACGAAATCCAGAATTATAAACTTCAGTTAATTGTGATTAAAAATAACTTGAGCTGAGAACAGGAACTTGATGACCGTCGCTGTGTTGGTTCGAATGAGTTTCGATGACCTGGCTAAGGATTTTTTTCATTTAGATGGTCTTTATAAGCTACGTAGGGCAATGCTTCCGATGCTCCATGCCACGACGTCCTGCCTGTTTAACAAAGACTTCATTGTGTCCTGTTTCTTAACTCTGTGTTTTTAGGTTTTCATCAATTAGTACTTGTATATGAGAATTATACTAAATCGAATTTTACTTTCCCAGAACATTCCGCGTCCCCTTAATAACCAATTGATCCCACCCCGAGCCTGGGGGCGTACCAGAACTTTGAAACCACTGGATGAGTTACGTAGCATCGAATGTAAATTCTTTTTTCCTCTTGCCCCCATTTTGGGGCACAGGGCTGATTTCTCAGTTTCATTGATCATTTTCACAGACGGTAGGACTCCTTGGGCGGATTATCAGTCCGTCGCAAGGCCTCTACCTAAACACAGGACAACACAAACACAAAATAAACGCATACACACACACCAAACACCCATGTCTTGTTTAGGATTCGAACCCACGATCCCGGCTTCCGAACGAGAGAAAACAGTACATGCCTTAGACCGCTCGGCTACCGTGACCGGCGGATGGGAATTAATTATTTAGTAATTGCGACCTTTCTTATAACTTTCTTTAATGTTGGTGCGTGTGTGATTGTTCCTGGTACTCATTTCTGTTAGAGGCTGAGTAAACCCCAGGGCCTAATGTGGCTGGAAGGATTAGGTAAACTGAAAAAAATCCAATGACCTCATCGGGATTTGAACCTGCGACTTTCCGGCTTGTAGCGACAACCTTACAGCCATCTTTGAGTCGATTGTCTAGATAATGTGGGACCCTCAACGTCTCACAACCCTATGGGCCTTCACGGCCTGGTACAGGGATAGCTTTACTTACTTTCTTTGCTTTACTGCATGTGTGATTGTTACCCACTGTCGTGTTATACTCACTTCCTTCTTCACAGCAGGTTTCGGCCTTTACGGCACATTAGGCGGATCTATATTAATTACATGACGTAATTTGATTCACTGTATTCTGCTAATGTTGAGAGAAATGCATTAATTTTATTTAAATCGACATTTCGGTTAATTGCAAGATTGACGTTAATAGTTAAAATCAAGGTGTTAGACACTTGATGCATAGATGTATGTGTTCTCAAAATACAGTTGAATTGGTGCTGAGTTGTTATTATCAATTTGTTTTCTCTTCTTTCGCGAAGTATTCATGGTTGATGGATGAAGACTCTGCGACTATTATTGTCAGTTACAGGATGTAAAGGATTTAGAACGGAACCGGTAGTTGTCTATCCAATAATTTTTCCTGCAGGGCCCCAAGTACAAGGTGCATCGGAAAGTTCAAGGACTAGGTCAATGAAGAAATGCTGGCTTAACTTACTCAATTTTGGCTGCTATCTCCTTCAAAAGAGTCTCCTTAGGAACAAATACGACGATCCTATCGTTTTTTCCACGCTTAAAAAGTACCGTGGAAATCATTTTCCTTAATGCTGTCGACTGCCACTTGTGATTCCTTTTGCATGTCAGACACTGTTTCCAAACGTCGTCCCTTCAATTTCATTTTGAATTTGGGAGACAAAGTGAAATCACAGGAGGCTAAGTCCGGCGAGTAAGGAGGATAGGGAATGATAACCCTGTTGTTGTTAGTCACANTGATTCCCTTTGGATGTCAAACTCTGTTTCAAAACGTCGTCCCTTCAGTTTCATTTTGAATTTGGGAGACAAAGCGAAATCACAGGGGACTAAGTCCGGCGAGTAGGGAGGATGGGGAACGGTAACCATGTTGTTGTTAGTCACAAACTGTGGTTTTCAGGGACTGTGTGAGGGGGCGTTGTCGTGATAAAGGAGCAATACGGCGCATGTTCAAATTTTCTGTTGAGATCTCCTGGCAATCTCCATAACTGATCCCAGTGTGGTGTCTGCGAGCTCATGGATTGTTCGGCGACGGTCCTCGTGGACGAGATCTCGATTTTTTCAATATTTTATGTCGCTTTGCTGGTGCTTCGTCGCCCTGAACGTTCGTCATCTTTAACTGACATTCGGCCGTCCTTGAAACGTGAATGCCATACAAAACCCGCTGTCCGGCTTAAAGAATATTCTACCAAATACCCATGAAACATTTGAAGGGTTTCGGTAGTGGATTTATCGAGCTTCACGCAAAACTTGATGCAGCCATGTTGCTCGATTTTGCCATCCATCGCAGATAAAGCGAAACAAGAAGACGTAAAAGCACTCGTATGAAAACAGTGCCTGTTCAGAGCGCGGTTTCACGTGGCAGATTGATGCAATAGGTTTGCGGAAATGTGACCTTGGCCTCACCTCTCATCTTCTTTCACCGAGGAAGTTATAGCAATAACAGTCCGGGAACTTTCCGATAGCACCTCGTATAGCGACAATAAACCTCAGCACTGAGAGCCGGCCCTCGTACCTCCAGAATGCGCAAGACGTTCAGTGTAGTTTTGCTGAATGTCTGATAGTTCATATATTCAGAACTAAAGTCTCTAATTGCTAGAACTGTCTAGGTTCTGGCTTCCCGTTGCCGATTGAATAGGGTGAAATCACTCAGAGGATCCAGAATTACGATTATAAACTTCAGTTCAGTGTAATTAAAAGAAGAGACGGTAGAATAACGCGATTCCCTCGACGAAGGGGGTAATTTCATTTCCTGGTTCGGAGGAACAAGGCAGGTCGCATAGCGGGTCGGTATGGCGGTACGGGGGTAGAGGAAATACACACAATTGCCACGAAAGTTTGGTCCTAGCTAGAAACCGTGTCGACGTATACCTCGCGTTCAGCTCGTATTGCTTTCTTAGTTGATTTAATAACGCTGCACCAACCAAAGAACGAGTCGGTATGAGACGATAGCAAAGCTATTCAGCTTACGGAAGGAGGGAACGAGGAACAAGAAGGCCAAAAATCATGATTATCTGAGGCTCTTGTGGCCTATCCTGGCGTACGTCTCGAGGCTGACGAAAGCTATAAAAATCTTGCTGCGTTAGCCGGTAAGAAGGTAAAGTTGTTCCTGTGCTTAACTAATTAAGCACTACGCCATGAAGGTGTATGGGGGAGTGGATGTATAGACCCACGTTTTCTTGACCTCGGCACTACCTGGAGATCAGTGGTCAGCTTCACGCCCCGGCCGCTTTACTACCCATTCGATAGAAGGCTGGGTGGGTCCCAGAGTTGGTGTGAATGACATGGAAAAGTAAAAATTCTTGCTCCCACCGGGACCCGAACTCCGATCCCTTGGTCGTCCAGCCCGTAGCCAGTCAGTGTACCTACTGTGACATCCCGGGTCATGAGTTAGCAGGTAACCTAGTCGAAATTTGGACCGTCCATTTCCGAACGTAAGGTCTAAAACAAGTTTGAGAATTTTCAAACCGACCCGTGGCAACATACTGAAGACTGCATAAAACATATGAGGGCTAAGGGTTTCTGAGTACTCTTACATAAAGGTAGAATTGTCACCGTGCTTAATTAATCACCACACCATGAAGATGTGTGACGAAATAGAGGTACGAGTATAAATCCACGCATTCTTAAACTCGGCATGTGACAGAAGTGAACAATCAGCTATAGACAGGGAAGCCTCTTTACCTATGGAGAAAATGTCCTCGGAACTCGCTGGATGGGACACTAGGCGGGAGTCAAACCCTGGTTCTTCGGTCATACAGCCCATCGCCTGGTATTATGCTGAGCTACGTTGGCTCTGTAGCCTAATATTACAACATGTATAGAATTTAATTAGTTGTAAGAACGAAATAATAGTAAGGAAAAACACTCTGGACTCTTTTAAATTTCGTTGGACTTACGCCTTTTAGTTTGCTGTAATTACGTACGCATAATTTTCCATGTGTAAAAAAGGGGAAACATAATTCAACATTTACAGATTTGCGTCTACAGGGATTTGTGACCCATAAATCTTACCGAAGTTGGTAAATATGGCCCAGCGCTAAAATAATCGCCCACGTCTATATCGTCCGATCCTGTAGTCAAATTGTCGGTCATCATTCTCGCTCACATTCGCTCACTCTCTCACAATTAGCTTCTTTTCTTTCTTCTTCCTCCAGTCAGCATGGCGCCAGGCTACGGGCTGGACGGCCAATGAACTGGGGTTCGAATCTTCGCAGGGAAAGTTATTCTTCTCTCTTCAACAGCCAGCCTCCTAGCCAATGGGTACCGAGGGATCTTTCCCCAGGAGCAAAGAGGCAGGGGCTTGAATCTCACCACTCACCGCCATCTAACAGCAAAGTCAAGAATGGTGAGGCTATACTCCCCCGTCCGTATTCATGGCGCGATATTTAAGCAGAGGGAAGAATTTACCGTTACCTTACATGATTACTTAAGTATATTTAGGGCTGTCATTTACTTTACGAAAGTCTTCATAGTACAGATTAGCTCTAGGCTTATATAGGAAGATAGAGTAGGGCCGAGAATTAATGGTCCCTGACCCCGCTTGTGTGTGACGTAAGAACCTTCATCTCGGACTGAAAATTGAAGCACTTTGTCAGATCTTCCGTTTCTCCTCCAGTCATCTCGGATTAAAATTGGTGAAAAAATGTACAGAGCTCGAAAATAAACCATACAACTGCCATAGCGTCCGACCAGCACGTGATCATCGGCCAATGGTGTCCAGAAGCAGAAAGCGCTGAAGTAGCTGTCGGCCAGTGCTGTTTTGAGGCAGCCACAGCTAAGCGCTGATCGGAACATCATTAATTCGCGACCGGACTGTGATGAACATTGAATTATTACGCAAGCGAAAGGAAGAGGCAGCTGAGTAATTTGTGGTACTGTCCTGGCACTGGCTTGGAGTGACTGCAGAAAACAGCGAAACAGAAACGATGCCCACTTGAGTGCGATACTCACTGTTTGGTTCTTTCTTGGTTCCTCCTTTCACACAGAAGTCAGTTTTGCCTAGACACAGCCTAGGCACTTGGAGGTCATATCGCTGCATGGCCTGACAGACGAGCAAACAGGTAATAGGAGGACGGAAGGAGCTGCAGCCCGCCGGCCATTTTCATAGCGTACGAATGGATCGGAATGTTTATGATTGATCAGTTCAGGCTTACCTTAGCAGCCTACTCCGTGGCCTCTAGTCCGTAGGGGAATTATACCGACCGAGCTAACGCCGCTTGTCGGCGAAGTTAATGCAAATTTTTTGCGGATATAAGGTGTAAGGTGTCGCGTGGTCAGCGCAATGTATTCCCACGGCCGTTAATCTCGGTTTTTCTAGACCGGAACCGCTACTTTTCCATTCAAGTAGCTCCTCAATTTTCCTCATGAGGCTGAGTAGACCCCGTTCCAGACCCACTACTTCTCAGAAAATCTGGTAGCGCCGGGACCCCTGGATCTGTAGCCAGGAACTCTGACCACTAGACCACAGAGGCTGTCACCTTATTAGACTACATTGATATATATTACGAGGAAAAATATTATCCCCACAGGGTTGTATGAAATGAACCTAAATGAAATTTGACGCGGAAAAGCTGTTCATTAAACCCAAAGCGTTGTTCGCCACTCCTGCTATATCAACCTCTCAGACCCATACAGAACTGAAAATTCCACCCGATTAGCTAAAATGAGTATAAATGGACGTAAAATTAACCAGATTGGGATGTGGGGGGCCGCTGTGGGTAGCAGTCACTGTCTGGATGAGCACACTCACTAGTTTAAATATAATTAAATGCGTGTTAATTATTGTTTTGCTACAGCATTACTGAACACAAAGCTCGTCTGGCGCACTGCGCTCTTCTAAAGGAACTCTATATATTGGTACCATTCATGTAACAGCTCACAATGAGCAAGGGATGACGTAACAGCACCGGAGGACAGCACTGAGTACAGCCGTGCCAAGATTGTACGAACAGCAACGTTCAGTTTAGAGGAGCCATGAGAACCCTGAGAATTCCAATCCTATACGACAGAAATGCAGCACTGGCCACGCGACTTACTGTTCGTGTTCCGGAGATCCTGGGTGTGATTCTAGGGCAGACGCTCGACAAATTAACTTCTTTTTCAGACGCTGATAGTCGCTAAGATAGTCAAAAAATTCCTCACTTTTTACTGAACCCAAAGGCCTATTATTGTTTTCATAATACTCTGAAATGACAGTTGAAAGTAAGATTAGTCCATTGCTAAACAACGGCTCGTTAAAGCGCGTATCCGCGGCAAAAGATACGCTTGTAGAAATCAGAGCGTTGCTATGAAATTGACGTTTTGTAGCAACGGATAAACACGCAATTATAGACGAACTGTTACATGTGATCTCTAATCGGTTCGCCCCGAAGTTAGAAAAGTGGGACACCTAACTGATTCGAGACTTCATTAGCAAGTGAGTCGTCATTCTTCGTTCCTCATTCGCCCGTAAGTGATTCGTCCGTAAGTGATCGATTCGTAAATCGGAACCAAGTCGGTCACAGTGGAAGAGATGACACTCGTAGTGCAGTGAGGAATGGAGCTAGTCTTGACAGTCACTGATTGTGAGCTATACTTGGTCGCAATTGTGGAGCTGGCATCCAATGCAGAACGTGTTATTATCAGTCACAGAACCCCGGAGAAGTAAAAATACTCCGCTACAGGCCCCTCTCATAACACCTAGGTAAAAAGGTATGCTTGTCCGCGTACTTAACCAATTAAGCACTATGCAATGAAGGAGTATGGGAGCGTGGATGTATAGTTCCACATATTCTTGGCCTCGGCACTAGCTGGAGGTGGGTGGTTAACTTTACGCCCCTCCCGCTTGACCCCGGGGGAAAGAGCGCTCGTTATCCATTGGATAGGAGGTAGGGTGGACTCCAGAGTTGGTCTGGACGAAATGGAGAAGGGACAATTTTTGACCTCACTGGGACTCGAACTCCGACCCCTCGATCGTCCAGCTAGTAGCCAGTCGCTATACCGACTATGCTAGATTTTTTTAATTCTATTTTAATATTATCCTGCCATCTATGCCTAGGTCGTCCAAGTAGTTTATTTTTAGAAGGTTTTCCATCTAAAATACTACATGCATTTCTTTTCTCTTTGAATCACATGGACGCTCTGAAAACCACAGTACAGAAATCTGACAGGATGCTTTCTCTGGGGGCAGAAGGTCGCTAATATCCAGGAGCAGAAGTTGTACGATTCTCATCTCCCGCATTAGTGCATATGATTAAATAACGAAGTAGCTAGCACTTTTCAGAGTCGCTGCAATATAAACCGACTCTATGTTTTCCACTCGTCATTAATACATAAAGGGGTGAAAAGAGGAACTCATTAACACAGTCTAACTAAAAGCGCGGGTGAGGAAAAATGCATAATGTGACGAGACAAAGAGAAACAGAGGGAGGGAGGGAGACAAGGAGTAGAACTCAAGTAAATTGAAGATGTAAGCGCGAAGAGGATGTGCAGGGATGGAAGGGAAGGAGATGTGTTAAATGAACCAGAACACGCAAATGTTTCTTGCACTGGAACAGAAAGGACAAGACAAACTGAGAAGACTTCCGGTTACTGATTCATTTGCAAGCCAATTATGATAGCCATACATGTGTTCGATTACTAAGAAGCGTAACCAAGGCAACTACAGATTGGGAGTTCCTAGAGTAGCATAGACTGCTCGGCAACGTAACAGCTGACTGTTGTACCAGTCCGTTTCCAAGGTGACAAGCGGAAGTTCGTACTTTGTTTCCTAGAGTTCCTCTGTAGCTACAGGTTTACAGAAATGTTAGTGATGAAACCTGACAATGGAATGGAACGAACTAGCGAATCATTAATCCTGACGAAAGTCCGACATACAAAAGTGTTCTGAAGGCAACAGGCAATGCCAATATAATGCGGATGTAGAACACGGCTCCTATGGCAGACAGTATAATTAAAGTTGTTTCTTACATTATTATTGAACCTGCTTAAAGTATAGAAATTATACAAGAGTAAAATGGAGTAAGGCCGGTCACGGTAGCCGAGCGGTCTAAGGCATGTACTGTCTTCGCTCGCATGGAAACCGGGATCGTGAGTTCGAATCCCACTAAGGGCACGGATGTTTAGTTTGTGTGTGTGCGTTTTTCTGTGTTTGTGCACAGGTAGGAAGCCTTGGGACGAGCTCATCACCCGCCCAAGGAGTCCTACCGAATGTGTAAGATCTAGAAAAACCGAAGTGAACGCAGAAGTTCGTGGAGGTAGGCCTAGGCCCGCTGGGGCTCTAGTGCCAAGGAAAAAAAAAATGAGTAAGAAGATAAACAAGATGGTACGTAAAGGTGTAGCAGGAAGTGGTCGCGGTCTATTTCAAAATATTGTCACATGTTCCGGTTGGATGATTGGATTTATTGACACCTTCTTTACCACCACTCTTAATCACAATCAGTTACAACAGCTCTCAAACAATGACTGCTTAACACTCGCTCCATTCTGGCTGGACTGCAACTGTCTTCTCTTCTACTGTGACTGACTTGGTTCTGATTTACGAGTCACTCGCTTCTGGCTTACGAATGAATTACGAACGCCGCATGACGACTCACCTACGATTGGAATGCATTCTTACGTGTCCTCCTCATAACTTCGGGAGGACCGCACAGAAGTCACCACGTCCAAGAGCTCCTCCTTTTAAAGGCTTAAAAGGCAAAATTACCGTATTTACGCATGTATAGGCCGCACATTTTTTGCCAGAAATTCAAGAGGAAAACTGGGGTGCGGCTTATATTCGAAATATTCGAAATCACACTTCATTTTAAAAAATTATATTTATAATTAGTAATACAGGGTGTTCTACTCCTGAAATAATATTCCAAGAAAATTATTTTTTTTATAATTTCTGTCTGAAAATTGTGCTGCGGCCTATACACGCACGCGGCCTATACATGCGTAAATACGGTACATTTATCTTTATGTCAAAAGGTATGGAAGTCATACTTGTATGCCTTTTACAATAATTATTGTGTTATGTATTGCCAATGCTGTGTTACTGGTGTTCAAGCAGTGTAACTTGTGTAACACCTGCATACGCTTAAGTATGGCGGATTTAGTTTGGTTTATAAAGTGATGTGAAAATGAATGTGTTTGAGATGGTGACTCTTATACTGTACTATCCCAGAATTCGTCACAAGTGACGGGGTAATTGCCATAAACTTCAGATATAGAGAAGGAAAGATAGATGGGCGGATAGAAGTGACAAGAANAGACGGTCAGCCGATCATTCGAAGTGGGTACTCCGAGTATAAGTAGGGTCTTTAAGAATGACTCCAGGTGTGATTCGCCCATACCGAAAGCGCAAGGTAGCCACTCCATCGATTCCAAAACGAGTAACATGCATGAGGTACAGGCGTAAAATATTCATCGTTTATTGAAATATCTACGAAGCCAAAGACAGAGAATCGGAGTTGTTGGGTCAGCCGGGCTGGCTCTTACACAACCAATAACTCTCAGATGCGTGCTCTGTCTATCCTGGGCGTGAATGCGTTCACATACCAACTCTCCCCGCAAACCAGATCGGCCGCCCCCGCGAGCGGATGAGAAATGCGTTACTTAGGACATCTCTGTCTTCTCGTCTGCTGCCTAAAAACGTAGAAATTACAATATACAGAGCTATAATTTTGCTTGTGGTTTTGTATGTGTGAAACTTGGTCCCTGATATTAAGAAAGAACACAGATGTAGGGTGCTTGAGAAGAGTTCGCTGAGGAGAATATCTGGACCGAAGAGAGATGAAGTGACATCAGGTTGCAGAAAACTGCATAATGAGGAGCTTCGTAACTTGTGCTCTTCGCGAAGTATAATTAGAATGATCAAGTCAAGGAGGATGACATGGACAAGGAATGTAGCAAGCAAGGGGGAGAACGGGAATGCATATAGAATTTTGGTGGGAAAATCAGAAGGAAAGAGACCACTAGGATGACCTACACGTGAATGGAAGAATAATATTAAAATGGATCTTACAGAGACAGGATGAAGTGGCATGAATTGGAATGATCTGACGCAGGATAGGGGCAAGTAGAGGGCTCTTGTGAACACGGTAATTCAAATTTGGATTCCATAAAATGTTGGGAAATTATATTTATTACTTTTTAATCTGTCACAACACAACAAATCTCAGAATGTCGTTCACACCAACTGTGTATAACAAGTTTATTAATTTGGGAAATTCTTGAGTAAGTGAGCGACTGGCAGCTTCTCAAGAAGGACTCCGCTCAATGTAGTAGTAGTAATAGTAGTAATGCTGAAAGCATGTCACTTCAGCAGACAAAAAAGGTAAGTATAGGGAACAACAAGTTTGTTCGTCCAATCTCGTAATTACACTTTCCCCATTTCTCACTTTTCTTACGACTATAACGAGGCTTTATTGGAAAGAGACATAAGACGTAAACAAATAGCAGATGACTTCCTAAAAATCTCAGTTGATACACTACAACCTAACACAACTGCCAACTAGAGCAAGCGAATAGTATTAAACAATTATACTTACGACAAGAATTTTAAACTGAAATTTGTTTTGACATGGAAACAGAGACTTTTGTATAACCAAGTTCTGCCCAATCACCCGTATATAATAAGCCTTGCATTAGTGGAAGAGGCGTATTTAGTCTGGTCCACTGGAAATGATTCTGCAAACACCTGCAACATGCTGGTAACAATTCTCCATTGCTGTCGAACGTGACTAAGTAACTGGTATGCCTATTTGAATAGCGCAATATCAATAGTCAATGATCTCATCATACGTCAATTAACACCAGTACAGAAGCTCCCAATAAACTTGTTGATTTTCCTATCTTCCTTTAGGCTACGCAGGTGACAGCCGAATTAATCAATGGCGCTACCGCACAGCCGCCGCCATGTTCAACTAGAAACGGCTACTGAACCCGATGCATTTACTTGGCACGTTTCGTTTGAGAGTTGAATCGTTTCAATTACAATTTCTTTTTAGAACTTACTGCCCGGCCGGGTGTTTTAAACACTTTATAAAAACTGGTGCATTCCGAATTTTGGAATATAATTAAGGTTCCTGCATGAAATTATTTCGAATTAATTACGCATATCAGTAGCCCCACAAGAAGGGGCGACAATTGGATGGCCTAGTCACGTGTCCCTGTATACGCCCTGCTAATACAATTTTGTTGTGTGAATGTAAGTGCAGTACTAACTAAGACAAACACTTAAGAAATGACAGGGGGGTAAGTAAAGTAAGTAAAGGTATTCCTGTAACAGGTCGTGGAGGCCCATGGGGTTGTGAGATGCTGAGGGTCCCACATTTTCTAGACAATCGGCTCACAGGTGGCGGTAAGGTTGTCAGCCCTACGCGCCGGCCGCCCTTTACCCCAAAAATATTCCTGGTACTCATTTCTGTTAGAGGCTGAGTCGACCCCTGGGCCACTGTGCGGCTGGAAGGGTTAGGTAAATTGAAAAAAAACATCCAATGACCGCCACCTTCCGGTTTGTAGCATAGTGCCTCAAGCAACTACGCTATCGCGTGCCCCAATGACAGGGGGGTTCATTAAGAAATTAAGATAACAAATATTTAAACACCTGTTATTAAAAATTTCGAGAATCGCCCTTATCTCTTCTAAACTAAAAACTAAACTCCGTGGCCTGTAGTCCGCAAGAGAACTATACCGACCGAACCATCTCTGCTTGTCGGCGAAGTTAGTGCCAACTTTTGCGGATAGAGGTTGTCACGTGGTCAGCGCAACAGATCCCTGCAGCCGTTAATCTGGGGTTTCTAGACCGAAGCGGCTATTTCCTTAAAATAGCTACTCAATCATCCTCTCGAGGCCGAGCGGACTCCGTTCCAGACCCACTACTTCTCAGAAAATCTGGTAGAGCCGGGAATCGAACCCGGGACCTCTGGATCAGTAGCCAGGAACTCTGGCCACTAGACCACAGAGGCGGTCGTCCTTGTCCCTTCTACATTCTAAAACGCTAACGACCAGGATAAAGGTGTACAGACGTTCTGTATATTCCTGTGTGGATTCTGGTAAGAATATCTCCACCGTCACCCTGTGAGACGTAGAAGACAACGGAAAGGAAACCCGGTGCCTGGGGGTATAATTAGGCCACCCTGTCACTGGGTGACATAAATACAAAGGACTAGCCCTTTTGGTTGGGGGGTGGGGGGTTGGTCGCAAGGCTGACGGCCTTGCTGTGTAAATAAATTACTGTTGCGAAACCCAAAAAGTGAAAAACCGGGTGAAATCTACCAGAATCTTCTAAGGAAGGTCGTGGCGCTAAAAGGGCTGTTTTGCCAGTGATGATGTAACTGCACCAAAATACAGTAGAACTTGGTTATAACGTCATCAAAGGGACCTAAAAATAGTGTCGTTATACACGAATGTCGTTGTAACCGAAATGGGCACTTCCACAGTAGCCTTATGTTAGTCATGTAAAAATCTACCAAAAACCGAGTTAAAATGTTGCATTTTTTAGTGAAATACGTAGTTAAGTACAGACTAACGTAACATTAACGTGGAATTGCCCAAATGTGTAATATCAAAGACATATTACAGCGCTTTTCACTGACAATACACACCGCATTTCACGAATCACTTTAACTTTCTCTTCAATGCTTAAAACTTTCCTTTTCATTGCCATGTTTTCGCTACTGCACTTCTCTGGGTTTAGGCAGGAACACTATAGGGTAAGTAGACAATGTGAGGTCCTGTTAGACGAGATTCTAGGAAAGGAATGCAGTTAACAACCTGCCGCGTCCTCTTGCACTATTCACGCAGTCCCACCCCACACCCTTGTTTTCGCATAAAACCCACGCTCCTCTTGCAGCCCGCGGTCGTATTCTTCCAGGACAGTCACGTCAGCAAGTAGAGAAAGTGAGGGTGGGCAGACACATCGAACTTTCCCACGATATCAGAGAAATTCAGGAATGAAAATGACGTTACATACGAGGTTGATGCATTTGTGCATGTCGTACTAAGCAAGGTATAAAAACAGTTGCTTTATGAGGAATTAGTTCGTACCATTGAATATTTGACGCAATAGACAAGGTGTCGCAGAAACCGATGTTGCTATAACCAAGTTTTACAGTAGATGAGTCCAAATTATGGCGCTCATCTTTACGTAATTACTTCCAGTCTCCTGTCTCTCTCTCTCAGGTGTAAATATTCTCTTCAGCATCCTGTACACACACACATACATAACACTGAACTTACACTTCCGAATGTCTATAATTCAATCCTTGTGTTTTAGATTGGCCGATGGGAGTCGGAAGACAAAATATTCTGAACTGATTCCTAGCATACAATAAAAAGAACTCCGTGGCCTGTAGTCCGCAAGCGAACTATTCCGACCGAGCGACCGCCGCTTGTCGGTGAAGTTAGTACCAACATTTGCAGATAGAGGGTGCCACATGGTCAGCGAAACGGATCCCCACGGCTGTTAATCTCGGTTCTCTAGACCGGATCCGCTACTTCCTTGAAATAGCTCCTCAATTATCCTCACGAGGGTGAGTGAACCCCATTCCAGACCCACTAAATCTGTTAGCGCCGGGAATCGAACCCGGGACCTCTGGATCTGTAGCCAGGAACTCTGACCACTAGACCACAGAGGTGGTCTCCGATTCGTAGCAAGCATTCCGTAAATTTAACCTTCTGTTAATGTATTCATCATTGTAATTCTGACTTGTAACTGTGTCTCAAAATATTTCTGTCACACTGTCAAGCGATTTATTGTGTATCCTTGCATTACAATTTTGTTCCGGATTCTGGAGAGGAGACCGAGACTATCTCGCTTAATAAGCAATATTCATTGATGGATGATTGTAAAACTGTACGCAGCCCTGTAACCTAGACAGAGAGGAGCTGCAGACGTACCCTGCAACCCAAATCTACTCTAGCTAACACACGCCCCAATACGACGAAGGAAATTGGAGGGGAAGTTGGAATAGGGGCAAAATAACAGAGAGAGAGAGAGAGAGGCAAGAACTCCATCACCCTCTCTCTCTCACTCACTCACAGCGGCTCAAAACAATGCCTCGATTTAATAAACTAATGCAAAACCGGGGGATGAAGGGGGTGTGTGTAGGAGGAAGAGGGGTGTTCTAGCTTTGCCGCCATGAATTGGAACAACTCCCCTACACCCCCGTTACCCATCTGCACTATCCTACTCTTGTTGCTATAATTAATGGAATGTTCACACGAAACCGCCTCATTTCGACAAGTAAAAGGGGGAAGAGAAAACACCGCTCCAATATTAGAGCAAAGAACTTCACGGGAAAGAAATGTCAGACGCCAACTCAGGAAATTATAGGGCAAAGATTGCATCTGACCATGAACCTTAAGCCATGGATTTTGGAAGGGGTGAAAAGCTTGGTTTCCGGCTCCAACGAAACGAATTGCTCTGAGAATATTAATTATTGTATTGTAATTAAGTTCATTCTCCTCTAGCAGCCTGTCTTCAGAGTAATAAGAGGAAGTCGGCCAAGATGTGTATTGTCAGTCTGAAACATGACTGAGAAGTCATACCTTACGGCAGGAGCTCCTCTGTGTTCAATACTGTTTCGGGTATGCCTATGCAGCGCGACAAGTAACTTCACGTGGGTCTCGGATTAAGCGAATATTTATTGAACACTCACTTTTACACAACAAAGTACAGTTGGTATCACTGTTACTGCTTCTGCGGTTCCGCTCACACGATCAACTAATTCGGCGGATGCTAGACTCTGTCTTCCAACTCTGGAATATCTGGTACGTTCAGCCCCCCAAAGGCGCGTCCACATTACTCGTGCTCGTGCTCGTGTGACTCGCTATGCTCGCGAGTAATGTGGACGATATGACAAGTCACGAGACAAGCAAATTTTAAATTTTTAATTTAAAAACTATAGCCAGTAATTTAAAATACGACTACAGCCTATACACACTACGAGTAAATATACGGATCCTCACGCGCCGAAGCCTGGCGAGCAACTGAAGTAGCGTGGACGAAGATTTTCCAGCAGAAGTAAAAGCCAGACGAGTCCCCCAACGAGCACAAGCACGAGTAATGTGGACTCGCCTTTATATAGGCGTTGTTAGAACTGCGTAGTGAACACGGTTTCACGTGTTCTATGCTCGTTACCGCGGAAGTGGATCCTTTCTTTGGTTTCAATAATCCGCTGTTATCGCAACGAAGCCTCTGTTGTCCGTTCATCTGGGGAAACGCGTTTGTTGCTCAGGGCAGTCCCAGGCAACGGCCCACCGTTATTTTGCGTTTCCATGGAAGCAACTCTTCCGGATTCCAAACATGTGACAATATATTCAAATACGTAAAATGCAGTAATTTTCTAGTAATGACGTAAAGAGATACGTCACTGTGTAATACACAGCAGTGAGGGAGGGGGATATAGGATACTCTTCTGAAATGGGACAGATACTTTGGGAAGACAACTCGTAATATTCAAGTGAACCTTACGGAATTCATCGTGATAATGAAAACTGCATAATGGCAACACAATAGTAAAATAGATCTTACGAGAGAGGCTCAAAATGCAAACCAATAATGGGCTTTTGCAGTGACGAAATGAACGTTCAGGTTCTTTGTCACTAGTGACTCAGCGAACAGCTTTGTGTCTTCCAGCTACCAGAGAACGTCTCATATGAGTGCCAGAAGAGAAACAGAACGCAGAATAGGAGGGTAATACCAGGTCTAGTTAGCGTGCACGTTCTCGAACCTTCCCGATTTCAGGGCCTGTAGAACAGCAGTGGAGCCGATCAAAGTGGCCGCGCGGTGAAAGGCATAAACATCCTTCGCCTGCTCGAACACTGGGATCGTGGGTTCAAATCCCACTCGAGGCATGGATGTCTGTGTATGACTTTATTCTGTGTGTAGGTAGCAGCCTTGCGACGGGATGATACACCGTCCAAGGAGTCCTACAGATCGTCTACGGGTTAAGCAACTGAAGAAGCGGCCAAAGTCCACAAGGGCTGTAGACGGACAGAAAAACAGAAAGACAGACTAAACAGACTTCAGATAGATAGATAGATAGATAGATAGATAGATAGATAGATAGATAGATAGATAGATAGACAGATAGAGAGATAGACAGACAGACAGATACACAGATAAACAGACAAGCGACCTCCGTAGTCTAGGGGTAACGTTCCCACCTCATGACTCAAGGTAGGCGGGTTCAAACCCGGCGGAGGTCGTGGAATTTTTAAGGGTGGAAATACTCAGGGAACAAGTCCTCCGGGAGGGACTTTAAGCCGTGGGTCCCGTGTCGTAGATTTACGGCACGTAAAAGATCCTCATGTCTCTAGGAGATCTGTGAGCTAAATTAGGTAAAAAGTTTCCCACCCAAGTAGTTTCCAATGCCTCCAGTGCATCGGGTACCGCAGCCAGCCTTGCTGGCTGAACAGGGCTGATAGCGAGCACCAGTAGCGGCAGGGTATGGAGACTGATAGAATATCAAAGGGGGGCGTACAATAGACTATTAGTCGCGATGCATGGGGAAACCCACCCCATCCAATAATAATAATAATAATAGATAGATCAGCTGTGAGCGCGCGAGGGCTAATGTTCTGCATGTATCACACTTCTGCCTACAGACCAAACACTAGTCTCGTAAGCCCGAAACACTAGTCTCGTAAGCCCGTTACAACTTAGAACATCGAAACATGTTTCCTTACAATACAAAAATTAAATGTATGTAAGAAGCTGAACTCCACCTGCTATCGGATCGAGAGTGCGTCGTCAGTTAATGACGCAGACCGTAAATTCATCATTAAATGTTTTTATTTTTGTCCTTGGCACTACAGCCCCAGTGGGCCTAGGCGTACCTCCATGAACTTCTCCGTTCACTTCGGTTTTTCTAGATCTTACACATGCGGTAGGACTCCTTGGGCGGGTGATCAGCTCGTCGCAAGGCCTCTACCTGTACACAAACAAAGAAAAACGCACACAAACATCCATGCCCTGAGTGGGATTCGAACCCACGATCCCGGCTTCCAAGCGAGCGAAGACAGTGCATCATTAAAATGTTACTAGCTCATATTTTCAAGATATTTACCTGCACAGGACCTCAATTCCGCAGGTCGCCTGCACAAGGCATGACATAACCATGGTTAGTAAATAGATAAATTCCGAAGGATAAAGTCTGTCTGTGTTCAAGTAACCGTCACACCATGAAGGTGCAGAGAGAAGAGGAGGGATAGCCTCGTCCAGTTCTAACCTTGGCAGTAGAGGGCGGTGAGTGATCAGTTTCACAGCCCGCCCGCGTTCTATGGGCGCTGGGTGGGTCTCAGAGTAGGGCAGCCTAAGGAGAAGAGAAAATACTCTCCCTGCCGAGAATCGAACACGGATTCCTCGGTCGTCCAGCCCGAAGCCTCGCCTATACCGACTGAGCTCTCCCGGTTCCTTCTTTTACGTAGGGCACGTGTGTATGTGTATGTATGTATGTATGTATATATATATATATATATATTTTTATATTGTAGCGAGTAGACCCGTTACTAGGTAGCGACAGAAAAACAAACAGGTCCCCATAGCAACAAGTTCACGCGCATTAATATAGGAATTGTTGGAAAATGTGTTTTCTATGCGGTCCGTGCCGAAATGTTATAACCGAAACAAGTTTAGAAGTCAGTGAGCTGTAAGGGAGTTTGTGAATAGAAAACTTAGTCGGTGCAGTTAAGAGCCAGCTGGCAACGAAGTGAGCGCGGAGGCTGAAGAATCCCCAATGTTAGAAGCCGTTACCAGGGAACGACTGGAGAAGACAGCAGACTGAAAAGACTTAACGTGTGCTGTAGTGATTTGTAAACTCTAGGGACCAGCGATGGTGCTATAATTAATTGTAGTCACGAGTTGTGTGTTCAAGTGGCGATCGAATCTGCAAACCAAACCCCGTCTATAATCACACTGATGTCAAGTGACAATATGTGTAAGTTTTATATACACCTCTCAGAGATCAGAAGTTCGGGACCAACCATCAATTAAGAAACATTGATTTAGGCAATCAGATTTCACGGAACTACAGCGTTTCGAAATAACGAACAATACGGGTTAGGAGGAAACTAACGGCCCTTCCTCGGTGGTTCTTACCCAGCAGTCCAACTTTACGTTGTGCCAGTACCAGAAGAAGATACTTTAGCACAGGCATTTGATATTGGAGTCCTAGAATGTATTGGTTAGATCACTCAACGAACTGGAAAATGTAAAAGTAAAGGTAAAGTTATCTTTGTGCTTAATTAGTAACTATCTATCTATCTACCTATCTATCTATCTATCTATATGTCTATATCTAGCTATCTATTTATGGCTATATATCCCTTTGTTGGGCCTTGGACGTTTTTCAGTTTCTTCATCCTATACACAGTCGGTATGACCCCTTGGGCGGGGGATCAGCCTTTCGCAAGGCCGCTACCTACACAAACATAGAATAAACGCTTACAGATATCCATGTCTCGAGTCGGATTCAAACCCACGACCCCAGTATTCATGCCTTAGACAGGGCGGTCACTGTGATCGGCATTAATTAAGAACTACGGCATGAAGGCAGGCGTATGGGGGAATGGATGCATAGGTTCATGTGTTCTTGATCTCGGCACAAGTCGGAGATGAGCAATCAGCTTCACGCTCTCACCCTCTTTAACCCTGGGGAAAAGAGCCCCGGCTCTTGCATAGGAAGCTGGTGGGCCCCAGAACCGGTCTCGACGACATGGAGAGGAAAATGTTGCTCCTACCGAGACGCGAACTCCGATCCCTCCACCGTGAAGCCCGTAGCCAGACGCCGACTGCGCTATCCCGGCTCTGGAGTGCAAATTCACTTACAAACCAAATATGAGCAGATGAATTTGCAGGACCGCCCGGGCCGACGTCACATGATTCTGAACTGCAAGGATGGAACATTTTCCAGTTTTGGAAAGTCCACTAGCCCGGAGGTGACTAAACCAGCACGTAACAAATGTTTCAGTACATTTCTAATCCTTATCATGACGATTCCAACGCCATTGCCCGTAATCACTGAGCACTTACGTCCCACATTACCCACTGCTGGGATGGACTTTATACGACGTTTCGGGAGTTCGCTCTATTCCCGCATTCATACAACTGCAGGTTATTAAAGAGACGATGTCTTTATACGGCACACTCCTGATATACAGCGGGTGTCGGAGGCCAGCTTCGGTACCAGCCTTGTAAGTGAAATTTATATTTATCTAATATTCGAACTCATGTTATTATGTGTACAGTGCATAGAGTAAAGTAAGGCAAATGTAAAGTTGTCCGTATGCTTAACTAAGCAGGCAGTACGCCGTGAAAATGTATGGAGTAAACAAAGTGTAGCTCCACCATTCTTGACCTCGGCATTAGTTGGAGGGGAGTGATCAACTTCACGCCCCCGCCGCTCTAACCCTATGGAAAGAGCCCCTGGTACCCATACACAGTATATATGCAACGACTAATATGAGGTGCCTAAGGCTAACATGGTTCCCAGGATAGCACACTGATGCCAACTGCGACGCTGGCTCTGCTGGCAAATCCAAACCCTCAACCTGCCAGTTGGTGGCCCTGGACCCTGGGTGCACAGACTGTAGCAGAAGAGAGTAGGGCAAGAGGCGAGAATCCGGCCCTTTAAGAACGGGAGCCTTTGGCTAGGGGAGTAAACTCCGACGTTCGGGCGCAGGGCTAACAACCCTGCCCCGTAAAAAAATTCAATGTTCAGAAACCCAAAGAAATATACCAGGGAGACTGATCGACGGTAAACCTGGGGGTGGCTAAGACTAAACTAAAAGGGACACGAAGCCGGAGAAGAAGAATAAGAAAATGTATATTAAACGTAATGTACATTTCAGACTTTGGTCAGTAAGGCATAACGGGTACTATTAAAATGTTTCTGTTTAAATAAGATAATGCCAAGGTTATATAGCCCAGGAAACACACAGCCTATGGGCGTTACCCTCTGTAGGGGCACAATCCGGCACGGAGTGCTGTAGTACTCTCTTATGCTGTAATTAGAATATTTTTTTAAGAATGTGTACGACATGAAATATAGTATGTTACTCCTTACCCACCGTCCGACACGCAAACTTGTGTTGAAATCTCAAAATTCTCGTTGAATTTTAAATTATTTTTCACATTACTGGTGCACTATATATTTTCAATGGATATGATCATCATCAAGAGCTTCGAAAAATGGAGTTAAAATTATGAATAAAAATAGGAATTCGGGATATTCGAAACATATACCGAACACGGGACACACATACGGGAGCATAACTAATACTATGGGCATTATAGAAACACAGAAAAAGGAAAACACTTAAACACATTGGAAAGATACCGCGTATGCAGACATCAGCAAAGAGATGTTACGTATGAATGACACATACACTGATCCACACAATCCAATATTTGAATCACTGCGAGAATTGAACACTAGATAGCAGCACACACACACCCATCTACCTTATATATGAAAGATTAAAGCAAGCCTAAACAGACTTAATATTGTGTTCATGGCAGAATGCAAATGTGGTGATTGGCTGCAAACGGAGGGACATATCTTCTGGGACTGTAAACTGTACGAGTACGAAAGGGCAACACTGATGGATATCTTGTCTGAGAAGAGCAAAAAAGAATACCCAAAGTAAGCTACAGAGCTCTTAAGGCTAGAGGAAAAAAGATTTCTGCAAGGCGTCTGTTACTTCAAAAACAACATCCGTAAATTTATGAAGAAAAAGAAGTATATGTACAAAATATTGACAGTATACTTTAGAGTTAAGTTAAGAGAGGTGAGGTCGCGGGGTGACCGCTGTGATAGAATAAGATGTTTATAAGACTGTGCTACAGAAGGCCGGATGGGCATTGCCTAGGCCTTTTTCGTATATATATTTATTTTCCAAAATATAAACACTCATCAGAGCTGCATGAGACGGGTAAGAGCAATCACCCAGCACAACACGTACACATCCACCCACTGTACAGGAAACATCACTGTACTGCATACATGAATGCTAACACAATCACTAGAAAGACTTGCAACATCACAGGGGCGCATGAGCGACTGCCTACTCTAGAACTGCATTCACTGACGGAAGTTCAGCTGTTTTCGAGGGCAATTCTCGAAGCACCTAACGATGGCCATATCGGTCGAAACATAGAAAAAAAAATTTAATTCAATGTGAATTTTAAGATTTTCACACAACTTTGCATGTGAGACAGTGAATATGAAGTGAGGAAGATAAGCAACGTGCAACAGGATGCTCCAGGACAACATTATATAAAGCTTACGTGTATGTAAGCGTACTGGGGGACATGATTGAGCAGCCTCATAACAAGGCCCTATTATGTTTGCAAAAGAACTGGTCACTCCTGTAGTCTCTGATGAGAAACAAGTTTATTATTCAAAGCAGTCCAGGAATCAAACCCTGCCACTTTCATTAATACAGAAACTTAGAATATAACAGATTTTCCACTGAGAATATAATCATTTAAAAGAGAGGACAAGACAGGTCACAGTGGCCGTGGGGTCTAAGGCATGAACCGTCTTCGCTCCTTCGAACTCTGGGATCGTGGGTTCGGATCGCGCTCAAGGCATGGATGGAGGAAGAGGCCAGGGCACAACAAGGGGCTGTAGAGCCATTGATAAATGAATGAATGAAAGAAAGACATGAGAAGAGCCATGGAACATTGTGAATATTAGCTCGACCAACACGTTAGGCAATAAACTATGTCCAACATAAGCCGAAATGGGAGATATCACAATTGCGTCACAAAGTAGGCGCACGGTGGCCTTCCATTCCTTAAAGATTCCGTATTCTGGGATGTGGGGCCGTGTAGATCTACTGTGAACCGACGTTTTGGAAGAACGTATCGTCTCCATCTTCAGGGTCGAAAAATCCGCGAGCGAGAAACCAGCGTGAGCAGGTGAGTCATGGAATGTGTCAATGAGTAGCCTCCCCATAGAGGAACACTATGTAAGGTTTGAGGTCTTCACGGCGGTGACTATGAAGCATACCGTCTTCTGGGATGTGGCGCAGGTTTCTGCAGTCTGCAGCCACCTGTTCACGCTGGTACGTCCCTCTCGAATTCTTCTACCCTGAAGATGGAGGCGTTGAACAGGTGCTGAAGAGAATATTTTGACCGAGGAGAGATGAAGTGACAGGAGGGTGGGAAAAACTACATAATGAGGAGCTTCATAACTTGTACTCTTCTCTAAATATAATTATAATGATCAAGACGAGGAGGATGAGATGGGCAGGGCATGTAGCACGAATGTGGAGCTGAGGAAATTATATAGGATGCTGGTAGGAAATTCATAAGGAATGAGACCACTGAGAAGACCAAGACGTAGGTGGGGGGACAACATTAAAATGGATCTTAGAGACATAGGATGGGATGGATTGGATTGATCTTGCTCAGGATAGGAAGCAGTGGAGGACTCTTGTGCACACAGTTATGAAACTTTGGGATCCATAGAACGCTGGGAAATTCTTGAGTAGCTTAACAATTTGCAAATTCATGAGAAGGGCTCAGCTCCATGAGTGAGTGAAGATGGAGGCGATACGTTCCTCAGAAACGTCGGTTTAAACAAGATCTACGCGGCACCACATCCCAGAAGACGGCAGTCTTCATAGTCACCGCTGTGAAACCCTTAAATCTTACATTCCATTTCGTACTTTATCCATGTCTGAAAACATCCACTGGCCTATCAGCAAGATGTCCAAGGGCTGCCCTCTGATATTTCCGACCTATACCGACGCCATGAAGGAAATTCTCATGGAAGGATCCCCTACATGTCTCCCTGGAGCTGTTACATTTCTCCCTCCAAAGCGCTCACCTGTACTGCAGTCCATTTGTCAGCCATTCTGTTCACACGAATGTTAGTAGCCATA
>NW_019720721.1:558950-624877 GCF_002891405.2 Cryptotermes secundus | reverse complement strand
TGAGAGGCCGTACGACGAGCTGATCACCCGCCCAAGGAGTCCTACCGAACGTGTAAGATCTAGAAAAACCGAAGTGAACGGAGAAGTTCATGGAGGTAGGCCTAGGCCCACTGGGGCTGTAGTGCCAAGGAAAAAAAAATTATGGAAGACAGTATTTGTAGCGAAAATAGTTCAGTGATGTTGAAGTTCAGATAAAGCATTAACTGGAGTAAACATTAATTCATTGCGCAGGTAGGTGTTGGGGTAACGTTAAAGACTGCTATTCGGGCGGTACACGGTTCCAATCTAAGGCGGCTTTTTCACCGTCCTGAGGTTTTTGGTCATTTTGTTCATTTTTAAACAGGCCTTAACTGCGTCCTTCCAAATTCATACTTACTTACCGCTCCTGGCTAATTCTCCACCTCATTTCATACTTCATAAACTGTGCACATGAACCGATGTCATTAAATAACCAAATAATCAGTCATTAAAAATAGTGTCACGTGACGAAAATGACGGGTTATAGTTCGGACGTTTGAATTTATTAGCACCTTTATTACAAGTTCCCTTAATCACACTTAAATACAGCGCTATAGCTGATTCACACACACTGAGCCTCTCCTGGTAACGCAATTAAAACACAGGCGGCACGATCAGTCGCACTGAATCATACACTCCAGGTCTTCACAGGCCGACTTCTCATGCCATTTCTACAACGAACTTCCCGTGGCTATCTTCCACCAAGAACTCAGGCCTGACTCGGAGCGCCGTTAATCTTCAAGATAACTCCTTTGCACGGACCCCACGCAAAACACCGTCACCCATTGTTGTGAATGCATGTTTACAGCTTTCTTGCCTGACGATAAACTTCCTAGAGATCCGTGCGGCCGCCCAACACGGACCGCAAAGAGAACAGTTTCCCTTGTATTGCTGCCTGTATTCGTGTTTACAGAGCTGTTGCCTGGAAACGCTTTGAGCAAATCCAGACCACAGCCAATAACTCTATACTTTATTAACAAGAAGATCAGTGTGTGTGAGAGAAAATCAATATGTTTACGGAATAAAAATTAATTTACATTCTCGCAAAAATCCGCCATTTTGCCCTGTCCTGATCCAGAGGAATTAAATCCACAGTCTCACCCCTACGCCTACATCTTCAAAATGCCCCCTTCAAGTTTCCAGACGAAAATTGTGGATACCTTACCACTTGCGTGCTATATGCCCAATCTACGATATCTCAGTTCTCTTGGTTCGCCCTATTCATGCATATAACAATGTCTGTTGTAAAAATATCCATTTGTGAGATGTGGAAATTACATTACTCTTCCAGAGAACCGCGTATGACCCAGCAAACAAGACAGTTATTACATGGAATTTAAAACATCGGGACAAATATTTCAAGTGGGGGAATATCTTTTGCATTCAAAGCCCTTTGTTATTTGGTTGAGGGGGTGAAGTCGTAAGGGAGAAAAGAGGTAATAGCCGTGAGGGGTGGGGGCTAGTCATTTAGGTTAGGGGAAAAGAAACCCTATTTTAATCAATCATGCACTGTAGGCCTATGCGCAAACTCAAAACACGTTTTGATGGCAAGAGATGAACACACTGGACACCTGAATTCACGCGATTCGACTCATCATGAAGATCTGTCCTGTAAATAAGAATCGTGATCCTTAAGGAGGGCGGAAGAGAACAATTTTTCTTGTTACAACAATTACAAGCACTGGTTCGCCGTCCTTATCCGCTGATCTCTCTGCATTATTTACCATTCAGACGAAGGAATGAGATTAACTAACACACCAACACATCAACAAACCAACCAGCCAAACAGCCAACTGACAACTAGTTAGTTAGTTAGTTATTGGAGAGGGTGGGTTTCCCCATGCACCGCGACCAGTTTGATCTATTGTGCTTCCCTCTATGATATTCTACCAGTCTCTATACCCTACCGATACTGGTGCGTACCATCAGTCCCGACCGAGCCAGCGAGTTCGGCCTCTACTGGCTTGGCGGTATCTATAATCCTTCCCCCATCTATCAGAGGCGTTAGAGACTACTGTTGGGCGGGAAATGTCCTTGAATTTGGCTCAGTGACCTCCTTAGGAGATATGAGGTTCTTTTACGTGCCGTAAAGCTATGGCACGGGACCCACGGCTTAAAGACCCTCCCGGAGGACTTGTTCCCTGAATTTTTCCGCCCTTAAAAATTTCAAAACCTCCGCCGGGTTTGAACCCGCGTACTACGAACTCCAAGAAGCAGAGACATTGAGAAGCGAACGATTATTCAGCCGGTCAAGAAATTCACCGCATTTTACTGAGATTGAAGGTTCATTATCGTGTTCACAAAATCCCGCCAGTGGTATCAATTCTGAGCTAAATAAATCCAGTCCACCCTCTCCTACCCTATTTCTACAAGATTTATTTTAATACTATGATCCCATCTACGCCCTCAAATTGGCTTCTTTCTTTCGTGCTATCCGGCCTAGACTTTCATTCCTCTCCCATGTGTGCTGAGAATTACGAAAAATAAACGTGTGAAAGAAAACAAGAAATGACGTAAATCAATAGCAAAATGCAGAAAATTACATTAAGAGAGCATTGATAACGGAAACGAACTGAAAGGAAAGAGGAAATACGAGGAATGGACAGAAAAAAAAAACAGAAAAGAAGTAAGCTTATAAACAGTAGCGAAAAATAAATAAATTGAGATGTGATTAAAGAAAGTGAAGTAAACATTTGTAATGTTCGCTTTTCCTAAACAGTGCCATATTGTCAAGCATATCACATACTCTCTCTCTCGGGTGTGTATCTGCAGCGCGGCTACATAGCAACCAATAAAGATATCTCGTTCGGAAACTGTGAAACACTTATGTCACATGGATATTATTACGAAAGAAAATAAACATACGTCTAAATCAGTACAGCTTTGCTTACTGCGTGTGTTGGACACTGGCACGCCGGATGTGCAAACCAGAGCTCGCAGAACGTATACGGTCCACCAAAGAAACTCAACAGACCTATGGCCAGCGAGAGTGTACAGATATCATTAATATTACAATTCTATACAAATGCTTACTTTCTCAAACATAGCATAACTGGAAGTACTGCAGATATTCTCGAACTTTGTTGAATGAACATATCAGAGCAGATGTAACAGAAGTTCAACATGCTTCCATGAAAATGACGAGTTATACCAGCACACAAACGAAATGGCAATGAACTTAATAATTAACATACATGTACGACCGAAGAGATTGGTGTAGGCGTAACACTCTACACTTGAGCCCGCACCATAGCTCAAGCGGTTAGTCGCTGGCTTTCCACCGCGGCGGCCTGGATTCGATCCCGGTTCTGGTCAAGTGGGATTTGTGGCGGACAAAGTGGCGCTGGGACAGGTTTTATCCGAGTACTTCGGTTTCCCCTTGCCAATCTTCATTCCACCAATTGCTCCACAATCACCCTCACCTATCATCAGTGGCTGGTACAATAGGCCAGAAGTGGCCGCAGTACAAGGGACTTAGTCCCACCTCACTGGCAATAAAAAAAAAAGACACTCTACACTTGCATTCGGTAGGTGCTTGGTTCAAATCTCGGTCGGGACACCGGTCATCCTGACTGAGGTGTATTCTTCAATCCTTGCAGACAAATGCTGGGCTAGTACTTCCATCACACAACGGCCGTTTCCTTCTGAATCCTTTCCAGTTCATCAGTCATCCGATCCGACACTATACAGTCTCGACATTGACAGCGTGATTCAATAACCCAAGAAAGACTTACATACATGAGGAACGGTAGAGTGACTGGAGACTTCAAATCTGTAGGCGTCAACTGCCACGAAGTCACACTGTCACATTGCGAATGTAAACTGAACAGAGTTGCACCGCCTAAATTGATTGCAGTCAACAATCAGGATCATCTGAGGAAGAGAGATGACTCAGAATCTTCCCCTTTGATGTGCAACAACATATTCAATACTCGCACACGTCGAGTCACCCGCGTGTACGGAACCTGCAGTAACCAGCAACCGTAAAGGCGACTTCCACAAGAAACAAGCAAGATGAAAACCGCATTCGTAAAACCTAGCCAAGCGCTGAGCCGCCTTACAGTGATGGCGACAGCGCCCGATGTTTTGACCGGTGCAACAAACACAACCTAAACAGTCCCTATCGTAAGGAAGGTAAAACACAGAAGTGCCTACCTTCCAACTCCGTGGCTTTAGTCCGCAAGCGAACTATACAGACCGAGCGAGCGTCGCCTGTCGCGAAGTTAGTGCCATCTCTGTGGTCGGAGTTCCTGGCTACAGATTCAGAGATCCCCGGGTTCAATTCCTGGCGCTACAAGATTTTCTTAGAAGTAGTGGTTCTGGAACGGGGCCCACTCAGCCTCGTGAGGATAATTGAGGAGCCACTTGAATGGAAAAGTAGCGGCTCCGGTCTAGAAAACCGAAATTAACAGCCGTGAGGATTCGTTGTTCTGACCACACGACATCTAAAGTTGGCACTAAAGTTGGCTTACCTTCCAATTTAAACAATAAGATTTAAATTTCAAATTATTTTATTTACAGAAACCGTAAGACTGTCCATCTTCTCCACTTAAGGACCTTTAGTAACAGAGAAACTTACACTCATGGTTGGGTTCCTCTGGAGACAAAGCTTCTGCAATGAGAAGTCGAGTTGTACAAGGGACTGCTCGTGTCTTGGAATGAGGCACCATCCGGTGTAAAAACGTTTAATATAAATAATCCCATCACATACCGGCATATGATAAATATTAAAATATCTTCCCTTTCTTATATTTGCAGACATATGATAAGCAGCAATAGAAAAGCATCAAACTGAGGATACAAAAAAGAAACCAACCTTCTATCGATACTGTCACGTGTATTAGGGGCTCTGGACTGGATGACTAGATTTATTAACACCTTATACATTCTACTCGGAGCTACAGGCAATGCAGCGCTATCGGTGATACACTTTACAGTTCACCGTTACACTTACTATGGTTCTCAGCCTTCACTAGTCGTATCCTGGCAACGGATTTATAATACTATCAGTTCAAATCACATATGAAGTCTTCCTGTCACGGACTAATTCCTTTCTTGTCATTATTCTGCAAATGCCAACTCAATTCCTCTGCTCCCAAGCTCATGTCCCGGCAGGCTGGCGTCTCGAAACTCAACTCGACTACGACTTCTCAAATGAATTCTTCTTTATAACCACTTTACAGGGACAACACACAAAACACAGCCTCTCTGTTGTTTGGAAGCGTGTTTGCGGCGCCGCTGCAGAGCAACGGAAGTTACTCAATTCTTGCTTCCGTATTCTTTGCTGCGGGAATGTGCTTACTGAGTAGATGCCTGGCAATGAACGTCTATTCTTACTTGCTATTCCGGCTTACGGGCGTCAGGTCACAATATTTAAACATCCACAATTTTAACCTATTTTATCGTCATGGCTCTATAACTTATTATACTAAAATCACCAGTAATTGTAAAGCAAGGTCCTCTTACTGTTGAGCCTCCGATGATAGCCCTGAAGGGTCGAAACACCTATGGCCATTGGATTTTTCATTTGACCTAATCCTTCCAGCTGCATTATGGCTCTGGGGTCGACTCAGCCTCTAACAGAAATGAGTACCAGGAATCTTCCTGGGGCTAAAAAGCGGCCGGCGCGTAAGGCTGACAACCTTACCGCCATCTGTAAGCCATTTGTCTAGAAGATGGGGGAGCCTCGAGTCTCACAGCCGCATGGGCCTTCACGGCCTGTCATAGCGATAGCTTTACCTTTTTTACCTTACACAGGATGGCTTATCATTCCAAGATTAATACAAATGTCACGGCAAAGTTCGGTATAGCGACTGGCTACGGGCCGGACGACCAAAGAGTTGCAGTTCGAGTCCCAGTAGGGTCAATAAATCTTTTCTCCGCAGCGTCCAGACCGGTCCTGTGGCCCACCCAGCCCCTTATCCAATGGGTACAGGGGGCACTTTCCACAGGGTTAAAGCGTCCGGGGCGTGAAGCTGACCACTCACCTCCAACTAGCGCCGAAGTCAAGAAAACGTAGATACACTCACTCCCCCATACGCATTCATTGCGTAGTGCTTAATTAGTTACGCACAGGGATAAATTTACCTTTTTAACAGCGAAGATATCTCTGTTAGTGACTACTCCTATACATAGCAAGTAAACATTACGTGATAGTTTATGGTTTCAAAACTCATCACAAGCGTACTTCTGTCGGGCTACAAAACATAGGCACCCTCAAGAATAATTCTCCAGTAGGTCCTGTACAACAGCCAGAAACAGAACCCCGCTTATCAACTGCTACAGGTACCGTGGTTATGCCATACAACCGGTAGTTTCCCGAAGCGAACACGAATAGCATTCGGCTTAAGAAGAGGACGGGACTAAGTCCACGATTTTTCACCCGTAGCGGTCGCAAAATAAGGTATTCTGTAACGACGTCCAGGGGAGGGACTATTGCAGACTACTACTGTGTCTGGCAGCAAGAAGGCTCTCGGAATGAGAGTTTCCTGCAGATCTGGAGCCCGGCGAATGACTACGCTCCTCCACCCCAACACTGAGTTTAATTACGCAAAGCAAACCATTTTCGTAATGGGCATGGCACAAGCACGGATTGGATTAATCCCATATCCCGCACTCCCATCTACACCCCCCCCCCACCGCCATACTTTTGATAATTAATCTCTATAATGCAGACTGAAGGCATAACATAATAACGTTTTAAATGAAGATAAAAAACTCCAGCTAATATTTTAAAACATAGGATCAATTTTAATATGAAAGTGAATGTTTTGGAGGGCTGAAACGAAGGTCATACGTCCCCCCCTCCCTCTCTTCAGTTGTTCCCATACTGCTTTCTGCTCTGAACACTTTCAACCGTCCCCACGAAGCTTCTGTTAGTATATTTCCATGGTAAACTATAATTTCTATTCTCCAAGAGGCTGGCTTTAACTGCCAAACGGTGGCAGGATACACTACACAAGTGTATTACTCATGGCATCAGAACCCAAATACATCCAGATTTCTTAAACGCGATACTTCGTATGTAGAATAGAAAAGTTTTTAATTAAAATTCCAACTAGCGCGCCGCATTATCGTTACCGAACTAACAAAATCGTATGAGCAAGATATAATAAACAGGAAGTTCTGAAAACTATTCACATTTCTGCTTTCTTATTTCACCAATTTCTGTTATGATTGTTACTTTACATTATTTCACATTTGCGAAGGGCTTGTTATTTGGGTGCACGTTCAGTCTACCTTAAATTTGTCCGATGTAACCCAAACGCAAAATTTCGCAACGTTGTCACGTTAAAATTGACTTACAAACAATAAACGGCAACTTTGTCCCTGTGCTTAATTACTTAAGCGCTATGCCATGAAGACATATGGGGGAGTGGAGGTATAGCTCCACCATTATTAACCTCAGAACTATATGGAAATGACTGTTCAGCTTCATGTTCTGGCAGGTTTACCCTCGGAGGAAAACCCACAGGTATCCATTGGATAGGAGGCTGGGTGGGCCGCAGAGCCGGTCTGGCCACTAAGGAGAAGAGAGAAGTTTTTCCCCAGCCGGGACTCGAACCGCAGCCGACCAGTACTTAGCCCATCACTATGCTGACTGAGGCTGTAGGCTGTGGCATCATTCTGTTGCACGTGCCATGGGGTTACAATGCAACTACTGCAACTACCTCCTAAGAAACTGTATAGCTCAGTCAGCATAGTGACTATGCTATGGACTGGAAGGACAGCTGCTGTATTTCCGGCAGGGGTAGGCTCTCTTCGCTATGTCATCCAGACCGGCTCCAAGCCACAACCAACCTCCTAACCAGGAGGTACCGAGGGCTATTTCGCTGAGCGTAAAACGGTCGAGGCGTGAAGCTGACCACTAATCTCCATTTAACACTGAGGTTAAGATGAGTGCAGTTATACCACCACTTCCCCATACTTCCTCATGATGTGATGTTTAATTAAGTATAAGGGCAGGCGTTACTCTCAATGCGAAAACATAAAATTCAGAAGTTTTCCTCATGTTACTTTCTTCCTTGTCTGTATTATTTGAGGTTCTCACATCGGTGGTTATGAAGGGCTCCGTCTTTCGAGATATGAAGCCGTGTAGTCAGCAGGAAATCAACTGACGTTTCGGAAGGACACGTCGTCTTCATCTTCAAAGTCGAAAACTACGCGAAGCAGGTATCAAGCAGAGCTGAGTACGGACGAAGGAACTATACGTCTTTGTTTCATCACTGAAGGCTCATGCTCTTAGCGAATTTAGTTAGTTCTCTGTCTCCGCTTACCAAATCTCTGACAACAGTTTTCGACTATTGCCCGTGAAAGTTTTTATCTACTCTTGACAACCGGCCACAATGTAGGCCTGGGCTTGTGAGCAAGAGGGAAGCCTAAAAAAAAAATTCGCTTAGTGGGGGGAGTCCAGTTGCGTCCGCTCGGCACGGCGGCCACTGATTGGCCTATTGTAGCCTGCCCCGGGTGATTATGATGGAGAATTTGGTGGAATGAAAATTGGCAGGGGAAACCGAAGTACTCGGAGAAACCCCGCTCCAGCGCCACTTTTTCCACCACAAACCCCACTTGACCAGAGCCGGGATCGAACCCGGGCCACCGCAGTGGGAAGCCAGCGACTAACCGCTTGACCTATGGCGTGGCCAGAGGGAAGCCTATGTGGATACATGTTTAGAGGAATATATAATTATCAGCCCAATATTAATATACGCAAAGTGAATGTAAGTTATTTAAAGTGTCACAATGAGAAAATTTGGTCCACGTTCTTTTCTTTGTGCAATTCTGTCAATAAAATCCACGTATAAAATTGTTGAATTAGTTCAGATGGTATAAAATTGTTAAACATAAATGTAATGTATATGTATTATGTTAATTCTTGTTGGGGAATTATAACGTCATAACAGAATAACACATTTGTATATTTATATGGGTAGTTAATGTAAGTAAAACTGTCGAAAGCTCAACGAATGGGTTCGAAAGCAGAAATTGTGGGTAAGATTATATTTGACCAGAAAAAACAGCAGGAATAATCAATAAAGTTACAAATTACGCGTAGGAGTCCGTAAGCATAAGCAGCCATTATAGACGGTTATCGGGGTTTCCCACTTTCCGTGCTGGATACATGGGTTCGATGCCAGGCCAAGCTGACAAAAGTCCTCAGAGTAACAAAAACAAGAATTTCTTGAAAGGACTATTCGCCTGTCTTGTTTTGATAAGGCAAGGGCCGCATAAAAATAAAAAAATGGGGAAACACAGACAAGAAGATAATCGTACAAGCGTATTAACAAAAATTGGGGGACATACACACAGAGACAGCAAGGTGATCTCATAAGCCTCCTTTTTTTTTTAATAACGAAATTAAGATAATAAGACGTGGCTTAGTATGGTCCCCCCCTCCTTCAAGATAATATTGGTTTTTACAGAAGCAACTTCAATACGTCATGTTGCCGGGTGTTCGCATATTTTAAACATGCGGGGCCCCGAGAAAATTTAAAGTTGTCTCTGTGTTTAACTATGCCATAAAGGCGTATGTGGGAGCGGATGTCTAGATCCACCTTTTCTTGACCTCGGAACTATTTTGAGGTGAGTGGTCAGCTTCACACCCCAGCCACCTCACCCCCAGAGAAAGAGCCCCCGGTATCCACTGGATAGGAGTCTGAGTGGACCCCAGAGCCGGTCCGGAAGACGTGGAGAAGTGAAGATTTTTTACCTTACCGGGAATCGAACTCCAACGCCTCGATCGTCCAGCCTGTAGCCAGTCGCTATTCCGACAGCGCTATCCCGGCTCACGCAAGGCCTCAATAGTATAACATAATATCCTACACAACGCGTTGTTCCTGGGTCTATTTTAATACTAAAGTGAGCATCGTTGAGTATAAAGGGGGGGGGGATACCAGATTTCTCTCCCTTACCCCTCAAACGCAATAATTTCCCCCTCACCCTCTGGGACTCTGTCGCCCTATTACCTAGCTCTACCTTTATGCATTAAGGGTGCATAACAAACCCTTTAGTCAGACAGCTGATTGCAATGAGAAGGGTAAAAAATCTATAGGTTAACCACAATACATCGATCTGCTCTTAGCGTAATGTAATAGAAATTGAGCTGAAATAAACAGGATTGCAGGAAATCTCTGAGATGAGTGCGTAGTTTTAATTGGATCACGTACACTTCCGTTCAGGTTAGAGGAACGCCCAAAAAACCCTACAGAGTTGCTACAAACCATTCAACCTGAACAAAGGAGTGCAAAGAAAACAAATTACAAACGTTACAACAGCAATGCAACAAATTATTCCAACAAACTGCAATAACTGCATTCTTTGCCATTCTAAAGTTATCTAACTAACCAACACCAAGGCGCAGGTCTTTCTTGAAAATGTGCAAGTCGCTCAGCTAGTAAAGAATCCCATTTTTATGGAACTACAAGGTTCATGATGCGATCGCAACAAAGCTCACCATTCGGCACTACATGGGTTACTTGAATCTAATTTTGAATTTCACGCCCTGTTTTTCTGGGATGCATACTAAGTAGCCCACATTTACGCCTCCTAAATTTCCAATGTTCTTCTTCTCTTCACGCTTCCAACTATAAAGTGCGTATACAACACCAAAATCACGGAACAGGTAAGATAAAGCTGCCCCTGTGTTTAACTAACTAAGCACTATGCCATGAAGGTGTATGGGGGAGTTGATGTGAAGATCCACGTATTATTGACCTTGGTGCTCGATGCAGGTGAGTGGTCACGACCCGGCCGCTTTATCCCCGGGGAAAGGATCCTCGGTACCCATTGGGTAACTGGTCTGAATGACATGTAATAGAGAAAGTTCTTGACCCTACCGGGACTCGAACTCTGACCCCTATGTCGCCCAGCCCGTAGCCAGTTGCCATAGCGACTAAGCTATCCGGGCTCATACGAAAGAGATAACACATTCTGTATAGGCCCATTAGACTAGGGAGAGCGGAAGCTTTCAGTGTGTGTCAAAATTACAGAAGACGCAGGTACACGTTTATAAAAGTAAGGTATTTACGCCTTCTCATCTGCTGTCTGAAAACATAAAAGTTAGAATATACAAATCAATAATTTCGCCTGTCGTTCTGTATTGTGGTGTGAAACTTGGTCTCTGACATTAAGGGAGGAACATACGAGGGTTCGAACTTTAATAGTGGCAACTATTTATTTACAACTGATACAAAATAGATGCATGTTTTGAAGATTTACTGTCCTTCAGTGTAGTCACCAGCACTGTGTACAACCCACTGCCAGCAATGTGGAAGTCGTAGGATACCTTTAGCAGCGCCTGTTGTGTTGATAATTCGAATGGAGCAGTCTACTGCCTGAAGAATCTCTGGAACAGTTCTGAAGCGAATGCCACGAAGTGGTTCCTTCATCTTAGGAATCAAGTTGAAGTCACAAGGGCTTAAGTCCGGGGAGTATGGTGGATGGTACAGCACTTCCCAGCCCCATCGATCGAACAAATCAGCCACAGCCTGCTATTTCTGCATTTCCGTCAAATCATACGGAACCCATCGTGATGCAATTTTTCCCATGCCCAGGCGTTCCTTCAGAATGTGAAGCACAGTCTTATGTGCTAATCCTGTCTCTCGGGCCAGCTCACGAATCGTATGGCGTCGATCACTCTCCAGTAACGCGGAAAGAGCATACACTTCTTCTTCTCTGACACTAGGACGACCTGGCCGACGCATGTCTGCCACATTTTGGCGTCCCTGGTTGAAGGCTTTTACCCACCTTGTCACTGTTCTGTAAGGCAATGCAGATTCCCCGCAAACCTCTTGAAGACCTTGATGACACTCGTGCTGTACGGTCTCTGGCACATTCAATCTTTATCCAACTCCATTGTTCCTGTTTAGAAAACATCGTGACAACACTACATTAGACCGCCAGCTAACACGAGGCTTTGTTCTTCTCCTCACTGCGCATGCGCGTGATGTGGGAAGGGAGAGTCCATTTGCTCTGAGGTAGGGTAGGTATGTAACTAACGTGTGGTATAAGCGACATTATTTGGTTCCCTTGCATGGCGTCTCTACGGCAGTGTTGCCACTATTGAAGTTCCAACCCTCGTACATTGAGGGTGTTTGAGAACAGGGTGTTGAGGAGAATATCTGGACCGAAGAGGAATGAAGTGACAGGAGGTTGGAGAAAACTACATAATGAGGGGCTTCATAACTTGTACTCTTCTCCAAATATAATTAGAATGATCAAGTCAAGGAGGATGAGGTGGGTGGGGCATGTAGCGCGAATGGAGAGACGAGAAATGCATACAGGATGTTGGCGGGGAAGACCAAGGCGTAAGGTGGTGGACATTATGAAAATGGATCTCAAAGAGATAGGATGGGATGATGTGGACTGGATTGATCTGGCTCAGGATAGTGACCGATAGAGGGCTTTTGTGAACACGGTAGTGAACCTTCGGGTTCCATAAAATTCTGGAAAGTTCTTGAGTGTCTGCAGAATTGGCGGCTTCTCAAGGAGGGCTGAGTGAATGTATTGACGCACCAGTCAAGATTAAGCACCTGCGTGAGTCGACACATTTCAGCAGCACAATCCTGGAAATGCAGTTTAGTGTTCTCCTAATATTCAGAAGGTGGCAGGAAGATTTGTGCAAAAGAATGAGTTAGAACGGAAGAAGGCCGAAAGGTAATAACCGGTCTCTCACCTAGATGCAATTGAAATTGGTTTCCTGGTTGAGATTCGAAACAAGTACTTCCCAAATGAAAGCAAACTGTTTCACCACTGTGCCACAAGATTATTGAAGTCGTCCAATTTAAGCTAGTGATTAAATTGGAATATTAAGAGTAAGACTTGGTGTAAGCGGAGTATAAACAACTGACACTCATATCCCTGCGGCACGGAATAGTGGTGCCATAGTGTCAGTTGTTACGTGAAGCCAATATAAATACATATATATGAGCAAAGGATGCCGCTCATCGTTTGAAATATTACACTTCGCAGCTGCAGTCCAGCGAGGTCTCAGGAATCGTTGGGAATATCGCTGGACTAGCGGCTTCGAAGATAAAAATTGTAAGAGGGCATTGGAGGATTCAAAGTTGTAACACCCGCCTTCCGTTTGAATGATCGAATCGGAAGCGATGCTGGAATATATCTGCGAGGGTGGGAGAATTAATGTCCCCAAACTCAAGGATATAGTCCGAGCTTCAAGAGAGACTTCTAATTTGGTCATTCCGAAGGATAGACGTGTTCTGCAAATAATATATTAAACCAGTAAGCAATTGTAATGTGTGCAGTCGCATTATCATTACCCTTTGTCTCATAATCCAAGACCCGTAAACGATCCTGAGGAAGACTTTCATTGCCACCGGAACCCAAACAACAGCAGAAGATAAAGGGCGTAGAGCGGTTGCATTATGGGTGGGCTGAAATGATAGCGGCTGGCCCTGCTCGGTTTCTATGTGCTGGGATCATATGAAAGAGATAAATGAAACTTCGATTTATAAAACGCTGAGAATTCCTTGATCAGCTGAGCGACTATCAGTTCTCAGGGTTATGTTGGCGTAACAGGCATCATTATTCCACCATAAACCATTCCCAATAGTTCTACGCATTTTTATGGTTAACATTCAGTAACCACAAGTTAAGTGGCAAAAATTCCCTGTGCTTAATTAATTAAGCACCATTCCATGAAAACCTATAGGGGTGAGAGTATAGCTCCATCATACTGGGCGTTAGATGGCGGTGAGTGAGAATTTCACGCCCCTTTCGCTTTAACCTTACCTACTTACTTACTCATGGAGCTGAACCCTTCTGGAGGAGCCGCCAATTCTGCAGCTACTCAAGAATTTCCCAGCATTTTATGAAACCCGAAGGTTCATTACTGTGTTCACAAGAGCCCTCAACTGGTCCCTATCCTCAGCCAGATCTATCCAATCCATACCATCCCAATCTATCTCTCTAAGATCCATTCTAATATTGTCCACCCACCTACGCCTTGGTCTTCCCCGTGGTCTCTTTCCTTCTGGCTTTCTCACCAATATCCTATACGCATTCCTCGTCACCCCCATTCGTGCTACATGACCTAACCTAAGGGGAAAAAACCCTCGGTGCTTATTGGATACGAAGCTGGGTGGGCCTTAGACGCTTTAGAGAAGAGTCTCTTTGCCCCTACCGGGAATCGAAACCAAATTCCTAGGCCGTCTAGCTCGTAGACCGTCGCTATACCGACTGAGTTATCCTGACCCATGCTTTATAGGCATTTGCATAATATAACTGGTTACATATCCCGAACAGAATGTTCTGGCTAAAGTTCTTGCATTGCAAAACACAACTAAACATAAAGCGACCGAACCCAGTCCCCGTTACTCAGCACATCGCGGATGGAGGATGCGAGATGCTAGCCACCCATGTTGGTGGGTGAGAAGACATCTATATGTCGTGAGGCCAGAAGGTGGGCAGAGGCCAATGGCCTCGCTACTAAGAGTAATAAAACACTAAATCTTCACAGCGTATTGCGTAATTAGTTAAGCAAAGGGACAATTTGGGGCATTCGGTAGCGTAGTTGGTTGAGGCATTATCCTACAAGCCGGAGGGTCGCGGGTTCGAGTCCCGATGTGGTGGATTTTATTTTCAATTTACCTATCCTTTCAGCCGCATTATAGCCCTCCATTCGACTCAGCCTCTAACACGAGTACCAGGAATCTTCCTGAGATGTAAAGAGCGGCCGGAGCATAAGGCTGACAACCTTACCGCCATCTATGAGCCGATTGTCTAGAAAATATAGTAACCTCAACATCTCAAAACCCTATGGGCCTCCGCGGTCTGTTACAGAATAGCTTTACTTTATAATAATTCTTTACTTGCTCCCACATTTCAGCCTAAACTATTAACACTATTCTCTGTTGGTAAGCACTCCTATAATTTATGTTTACGTTCTTGCAATTTTCGGTAAACGCTACCCTGGCTCGCGAAGAATTGCATATCCTGAGTTTTGCGCTGGGTGTATTCCATGTAATTTTCTCAACCGTTTTAACTGTGTGTGTCCCTTATTTCAATAAATGAATCTTTACCTTACTGATGGCCCGAGAGCTGCAGTTACTGTCGTTGTAGTTTATCATCATCATCATCAGTACTAGTATTATTGTGTCATCGGATCAGCAAAAAGGACAGCGTAAATATAACATGAAATTATAAAGAGATTTTATATTAGTTTAGGGCGTCTAAACGTCGAATTTTGCTTTTAATTACTCCTCAGTAAAGGCGCGTTTGCAATTCCCGGAATCTCTAATTTTCTTTCATTGTCAGATTCACACAAGGATCTACGGGTTGTGTAGAATCTCTCAATACACGTTACCAGTTGTTTCGCTCGTCCGCTTTCCACCCGAGCTCAGATTAAATAGAATTAAAATTTGATACGAACGGAACGAAACAAGTGACGATAAGGAATTACGACTACCCGACTCAGAGCAGTACATTTACACCTACTCACTGAGCCTATTGTCGCAACTGTAACGCGGCCGAATTTCATTCGACTGAGCAAAAGTCGGACTGCCAACGATCGTTATTCTGTCTCGTAATCTTCCGACAACGCTCCTCTACCATACAGGGGTTAATCTTAAAACAGACCACGGCCACTTACTCTGAGTTTCACTTCAATATCTATCTATGGCTCTACAGCCCTTGTGGACCTTGGCCGTCTTTTCAGTTTCTTAATCTATACACAGTCGGTAGGACTCCTTGGACGGGGGATCAGCCCGTCGCAAGGCCGCTACCTCACACAGAATAAACTCAAGCAGACATACATACCTCGAGTGGGATTCGAACCTAGGATCCCAGTGTTCGAGCGACCGAAGACAGTTCAAGTGTCAGACCGCGCAGCCACTGTGATCGGCTTCACTTCAGTAAACAAGGTACATAAAATGTATACAAAAGTACGCAGTCTATACAACGATATTCTGTATTTAAAACAAAGTAGACACTATTGTATCAACATTGACGTGTCAATAAAAACAAATGTTGATACGACAGTGTCTACCTTGTTTTTAAATACAGAATATTGTTGTATAGACTGCGTACTTTTGTATACATTTTATGTACCTTGTTTATGACACACAACAGGATGCATACTATTAAGATTTACTTCAGCATATGCCTACATAAATCATACCTCAATTTCATTCTATGACATCTAGAGTTGATACAGGTTCATTAAATAATATAAGAACTCACCGCAAGTCCTATCAAAGATCACATTCACGTTAAGAATAGACATATTTTGCGACTAGAACAATATAAGAAAAGCTTACAGTTTTCGCTATGCTTGAATCGTAAACTATTAGCAACCGTCTGAAAACCGGCTCGTTGAAAGAAAAATGTAAAGTTAAAAGTACAAGATTTAGTACCCTAATTTTTCGAAGTGGATGTTTCTATTAGGACTCCCTATGTCAGAGATCGGCAAGTGGCAAAAGAAAAACGAAGACGCATCCATGTCTCTAGTCCCGAAATCTAAGACTACACGCTGGTTGTGTTACGATTAAAAGTGGGAGCTGCAACCTCCGTTTGAAAAATACGTCCTTGGCACAAAGTTGCAAGAAAGAAACGCATAATGAGATAATGCGTTTCTCGGCACGTTCCATCTTCAAAACTAAATTAATTTCCATTTTCGATGACAATTGACATTGTTTCCACTAGAAGGTGCTGCATGAATTTATTTTAGTTCGCATCTGTCTAAGACAGAGGGCAGGCGGTAGCGCAGTTCGTTGAGGCACTATGCTACAAACCGGAAGATCGCGGGTTCGATTCCGCATGAGGTTACCGGATATTTCAATTGACCTAATCATTCCAGCCGCACTATGGCCCTGGGGTCGATTCAGCCTCTAGCAGAAATGAGTACCAGGAACTTCCTGGGGTAAAGGGCGGCCGGCGCGTAAGGCTGACAGTCTCACCGCCATCTCTGAGCTGATTCTCTACAAAATATTGGATCCTCGACGTCTCATAATCCTATGGGCCTCCATGGCCTGTTACAGGGACAGCTTTACCTTACTTCTTTATCCGTCTAACACAATCCCAGTTTTACGTGAAACTCAGATTAAAGGTTAGGTTCTCTCTCCCCCGTAAAGGGGGGATTAATGCTCTAAAACAGTAGGCATACATTCTATAAAACATAGGCCAAATTAAAATCTACGTTTTTTAGTTGATATTGGCGTATTTTCGGTTTTGTGTACTCGATTGTTTAACGAATACAAAGAAAATCTGTCGTGAGAATGTATCATACTATAAGCCTGCGCAGTGTAACAGAACATCAGGGCAGGTAATTTTGTATATGCAGTTCTTGAATTGTAATGAAACAGAAAACAGCAAAACGGGCCTACAGAGTTCATTTTTCAAACCTTACGAGGGTCTCGGTACCGATACTGGCGTGATGAGGTATAGACTAGTTCATCGTGCGAAGTGTCTGGCTAACTCAGTAAATATTTCTGCCGAATATCTGACGTCAAATATTATCAACATAAGTCGAAGTGATCGATACAAAGACATGACAGAACACGTTAACGATTTGCGTCTTTACTTTGTAAATGCTGGTAACATTTATGGAAGGAAATTAAGAATTGTAGCCTTAGTGCCGAGTGCAGTGGCGTGACTTTCATACCAAGTTTCATAACAACCTCATATGTCTATTCATAGCCATGACGATAGAATTAAAAATTCACTTTCTTACAGGATAAACAAGACAGATTAATAACGTTAAATTGAAGACAAGTGAAGCACACAACTAAAGAACCAGACTCTTTAGGGGTTTCCTTTGCGCATGTCACTGCCAGTATCTCGTTATACCTGCTCCCAGAGCTTAATGATAATCCCAGTTGAATTCGCCATTCAAGTAATTAATTATACGTGCACACGTGACACACCAATAGCCACAATATACACGTCATGAAGACCGACGGCCAAGCAGCCCACCAGGTAACAAAGTGCACTAATCCTTTGGGGAACAATAAGCCCTCAGTTTGTTTCTAGTTTTAATGACAGTTCCTTAATTGCATACGTAGAATTCTGAAGAATGACGAATTGAGAAGATTTAGAAGGAAATTGACCTGAAGCACTTCAAACTATTACTCCAGAATTTAGGTAGGGGGTAAAAAGGGTAAAAATGTTCCCGTGCTTAACTAATTAAGTACTACGCCATAAAATAGTAAGCGGGAGTGGATGTAAACACCCAAGTATCCTTGACCTCGGCACTAATTGGAGGTGAGTGGTCAGCTTCACGCCCCGGCCGGTACTCGGTACCCACCGGATATAAAACTGGATGGGCCCCAGAGCCTGTCTGGAAAACGTGGGGAGCAGAAAAATCTTGTTCCTACAGGGAATCAAACTCCGTCCCCTCGGCAACACCGACAGTGTTATCCCGGTTTACCTGGAGGGGACTGAGGAAAACTACGAAACATGCCAATCAGAATAACCGGCTTTCGGAACAAAAATCATACGCGGAATGTCGTCGGTCTACGTACTGAACTGCCAGATGATTGGCCTAAACAGGCGTTGTCAAACTAAAATACAAAACTCAAGGTACAGGGTTATGTAGACAGAGAGTGCAGTTCGCCCCACGCTGCAGCAAGAAGCAACACACAACCATCCCGGAACACGTTTCCCTAAAAGACCACCAATAATGTTTCCGACAGTATTCAAAAGGTCATTCTATACGCACTGTTCTACGAATTCAGATACTAAAAGTCTCAACATAACGTGCCAAACATTTTTTGTCATATAAAATCAAAGAAAAATAAGACGACAGGACGAGGGGTAGATATGTAGATATGACGTCATCGTTTAGTTTACGACTTGACGCACCGAGGTATTATAAATAACCCCACTTGTGGAAGAGAAAGAAGATAAAATAAAAGCAGCGGTCGGGGACTCAACATACAAAGCATCTTGCGATGCAGACCAAGCACTTCACCTCCACAGCGTGTAGACAACTTCAGCTGAGACCGAAATCTAAATGATGAGAGATCTATTTCACCTTGCATCTCTTTGAGAAAGTCGATAAAGTCGATTTGGGCTACATACAAATAATGATTTACTTCGTCCAATAATTTCAATGTACATATCCAAGTACAAATTTAATCCAGTTCAGTCAAGTAGTATCGGAGATGAAACACGCAAATGGACGGAAACGACCTCTCCATTATGCGCTTATTTCACACATACATAGGAATGCACATAATACGCCAACTTTTGTGTTAACATACTGAAATACATGCCCAGAGAGAACGTTACAGGCCACGTTCAACAGAACAGCAACAAATTAGCAAAATATACGTTACATTTTGCAGGAATACAAGATGGGAAAGGAGCCAGGATAGCGCAGTCGGTATAGCGACTGGCTACGGGCTGGACGACCGAGGGGGTGGAATTTGAATCCCTGTAGGGTTAAGTCATTTCTCTTAGCGACGTCGTCCAGACCGGCTCTGGGGTTCACCCAACCTCCTATCCAATGGGTACCGGGGGTTCTTTCCCCGAGAATAAAGCGACCGGGGCGTGAAGCTGACCACTCACCTCCAGCTAGTGACGAGGTGAAGAAAATGTGGACCTATACATTCACTCCCCCACACGCCTTCGTGGTGTTGTGCTTAATTAGTTAAGCACAGGGACAACTTTATCTTTTTTAACTTTTACAAGATTGGACAGTCGTGGTACTTAACAAGCAGATCATTATATAGGACTACTGCTCCAAGAAAGTGGGAACGGTGTTCATCAGTTAGGGACAGGCACTTTCGTGCAACTTTTGACATTGGAGCGCCTGCAACACAACATTCTCGGACTACAGGCAACTACCCAAGGCGTATGACGGTTCGCAATTTGCATGATTTTAAACTCTCGTACGTTTATGATCAGATCACAAAATTATGCCTTCAGCAACCAGTTATAAAACCATGAGAATGCAAATGTCTGCAACCTCGAAAAAGGCGAAGGCCCACACAAAGAGTATATAAAGTTTAAACTTGGAGGCGAACAAGCTTGCGACCGTTTACGTAACTAACCTGCTGTTATAACACGAACCAAGTAATATAAGGCACAATCTGATGTACAAAACTTGGCTGACAAATGCCTTATATATATATATATTGTGACATGACGACTTAAGTTCTGAATAGCGGAACCAGAGCAGACGTCCATTGCTAGGCAGCGGCTCGGTAAACACGTTCCCGTGGCAACGAACAAGCATGAAACAATAGAAGAATTAACGTCTCTACGTAACGACGAGATAAACACACCTCTGTAACAATATAGGAATTGTTAGGAGACGGTGTTTCCTGTGTTGCTCGTGATGAGATGTTATAAACAGGCAGATTAAAGCAACGAGTTAGTCGTTTTCAGGAGAGTTGAGTCTCTGGAGTTGGCAGTCGAATAATAATAAAAAAAAAAAGATAACAAAAAAGGAATTAGGTTATGAAAAGAAGACTTTGTATATGTTGCAGGGACAGTGAGACTCTTATAAATCAGTTGCCAGGATAAGACTAGTGATGACTGAGAACGCTAGTGCGTGTGTAACGGTTAACTGTAAAGTGAGTAGACAGCGATAGCAGTGCAATTGTCCGTAGCTCCGAATAGTGTGTTTAAGTGGTCAATACACCCAATTCATATATCTAAAACCCGTCTAATAAGTCAAGCAAGTAACCCTAATACATGCATAGAGAAATAAAGCCAAAGGTTGCGAGACGTCGATGTTCTCATATTTTAGAGACAACTGGTTCACAAATGGCGGCGAGGATGTCAGCCTTACGCGCCAGCCAGCCTACGCGGTAGCGTAGTTGGTTGAGGCACTATGCTTCAAGCCGGAAGGTCGCTGGTTCGAGTCCCGAAGAGGTGGATTTTCCAATTGACCTAATCCTTCCAGCCGCATTATGGCCCTGGGGACGACTCGGCCTCTACCAGAAATGAGTACCAGGAATCTTCCTGGGGATAAAGGGCGGCCGGCGCTTAAGGCTGACAACTTCATCGCCATTTGTGAGCCGACTGTCTAGAGAAAATGTGGAGCCCTCAACGCCTCACAACCCTATGGGCCTCCACGGACTGTTACAGGGATAGCTTTACCTTTTATATACTATGCATATGTTATAAAGGACTATGGTCAAGGCTTTTAGCGGCAAGCCCATCTTCTCAGAAAGGATGCCGCAAGACTAATATAGTAATGGTCAACATATGAACCGTGAGAATGGCTCGACATCAACACAGACTGACTCAAAGACCGTAAGTATAGACGAGGAGTAGGCGAAAGAGAAATGTCAAGGGAGAAGTATTAGACAATTTACTGTGGGGGGGAGAGCGTCGTTTTAGTAGAAGCTTCCCAGACTTCTGGCGCTCTTCTTTCTGATAAAAGCAGAGTGAAACTGAAGACCTTAGAAAGGTTACGAGCACTCGCTTAAGTCAGGGGCCGTGAAATCTTGATTGTCTATATTAATGTCGAACTATAATTTGGAAAATTTATTGTGGTAGCTTCAACTGCGATATGGTTTGATTTGTATGAATTGAAGCCAAGATGGATGCACACGGTGGAAACTGGAATTTGGGAACTATCTCAGCATTTGCTTAAATACGGAAGAAAACCCGTCGCAGGGCCTTCCGGGTTAGTACTGAATTCTAGCCAGCAGTCTGGCAAACAAGAGAATTTGGGGACATCCCCTAACGTATGTGTTGCTGCTCTGTAGATAACATGACGGACCGCGAATCTAACTCTGCCTCTTAGCTGTCCCAGCGCGTACCGCTGAGGGAACGGACATTAAGCGGTGTAATGTCCCAGCAAATACAGCCGTCGGTGTAAATACCCACACCATATGACCGCAACAGTCATCGCTTCAACCTGATGAAAACGGGGGTAATCAGAAGAATATTAGATACTAACTCTATATTCACACGACCAATCGCCCGAGAGGACTTCGTGTAAACAGCTGCCGCAACATTTTCAAACCACACACAGTTAACAGTAAATTTAGCAACATCTAAAAATCGAGGTATCAAGAGCCTATGTTCCCACTTCTCAACACACAAACACAATTCGACATCTCCAGATGAAACACTTGTTCACATCTCGACAGACAGGAAACAGCGATACTGACCATTATCTGGTATTGCACATTACGGAGAGACTGTCAGTACGCAAACGAGCAAGACAGAAGTTTGATATTGGTTTACTCGATTTCAAGAAACTAAACGATGTGAAAGGTAAGAACGGCAGCAGATGAAATTCTCGAACTGGTTTGCAGGGGCTGATGATGTGGACATCAGTAGGGCTTAGGAAAATCTTTGGCTGGGGCCACACGAGCGCGCAAAATGCGTCCGTTGTAACGAACGTCGTAACGTCCGTTGTAGAAATAAACAAGAGAGGCGAATGCTACGCTTTCTTCTGGCTCCATTGCAGACAAGAAACTACGCACCTCATTCTGCAACTGTGTGTTGTCCTCAGCAACGTCCGTCATAAAGTACGTGAGTTGCAAAGGACGTACTTCGTGCGCTCGTGTAGCCCCAACCTAAAGAGTATATAAAAATACGTAACAGACTCTTTCGTCTATGAGCAAAACCAACAGCTGCACTATATGGGCCATATCTTCCATGCAAGAACTGCTATATAGGCTCTAACAAACAATACGGCTATTGAATTTGTATGTAAGTAAATTTTACTATATTATTCCATAAAGTAAAAAGATAAAACATTTAAATACCGGTCCGTTTCGGTAAGCCATTCCAACAAACACGTCAAATAGAGTTTGAAACTGATATTGACATCAGAACATTTTGCAATTTTCAGACTTTAATCCTATATATAAAATTTACATGAATCATCATTCGAGTGGCACCTGTCTGCGGGCCCATAATTGCGAACCACTGTTGTAAGTGACTTTGGAGATTTTATAACACTGGAAAGAGATGAACAGAAACATAAAAATCACAAAAGAGAAAATTGGATTTCTCTACGATAAACACAAATTTAAATAAATTTATCGTATTGTGTTTCAATAATGAATTATATTATGCTGTACCAGGTTCTTCAATTTAAATTACCCAAATTGAAATTCTCCAACAGATATAGGACACTGAGTCCATATCCCGCCCACGAGCAGGGCAAACATTGATTCTTATTGCTGTGCTGCTTCGTAAAGGGAGTCGAATACAATATTCGGCTTATGAACCGCGAAGAATTGTCGTTTGTTCTCACTGCATCTGCTTCCAAGAATTGCCGCGCGGCCACTGTGACTGGCAATAGACTTCATTACTGAAGCCAGATTCTCTGCCAATATTTACTAATCAATGGATCGGGTATGGTGACAGTCTCTCAGATATTCCAAAAATTCGCCGTCTTTCGTGGAACCTAAAGATCAGTTGCTATGACCATACCAGCCTGCCACTGGGTCCTGTTGCGAAAAACGAGACTAGAAATCCGAAAGCTAAGATAAACAGAGGCTTATAGTCAATAGTTCAGGCCGATCACAGTGGCCAAGCAGTCTAAGGTATGNATTACGGTCAAAGCCAAGATAGGCTCGGCTACATGTTTCGGCTATTAGAGCCATCATCAGACAAACACGGACGTAGTGATATATTCTAGACTTAGGTTACATGTAATAAACTGCTTTGGAGGCCCGTGGTGTGGATGTAGTGTAGTAAAGTAAAGTTAAAAAGAGTAAAGCTATCCCTTAAACAGGCCCATAGGGTTGTGAGACGTTGAGGGTCCCACATTATCTAGAAAATCGGCTCAAAGATGGTGGTACGGTTGTCAGCGCTTTATTCCCAGGAAAATTATTTAATTAATTCCTGGTACTCATTTCTGTTAGAGGTTGAGTAAACCCCAGGGCCTAGTGCGGCTGGAAGGATTAGGTCAACTGAAGAAATCCAATGACCTCATCGGGACTTGAACCCGCGACCTTCCGGCTTGTAGCATAGCCCCTCAACCAACTACGCTAAAACTATCATTTCTGTATTTTGTTTTTTAATTATTTTTGTGTATTTCTCTATTCGTGCTAGCTTTGTAATTGGCCTCTGTGCTGTTAAGTTTGCACGTAAATAAACACGAATTGAATTGAATTATTATTACATTTCATCCGTATCATATCCTGCTCGAGAGGACTTATCAGCACAAATCTTTTCTACATAAAATTCATCAGTCGTAACTTCAGAAATTCGCACTGTCGCCATGTTCGTAATTGATGACTCACAACGTTTCATACATAAGTTTGTTTATGATCTATCATCTTACCAAATGTAACATGTCTACCTATGAAAGTTGATTGGTTAACGCTATCAAATTGAAATATACGTATAGATTTCATGAAACCCTGATTTTGTTGTTTCACATTCTAAAAAAAAAATCATTAATAAAAGTTTCACACTTATTTCGCAAATATACTATCATGCATAACTGCATTATGTCACATCAACTGTCCACAGCATCGCTTCCATCTCACACGTCCTTGCGTCCATCATGTTAAAATCGATTGTAAGAAATAAAAACGTGCGACTTGGAATACTTCTAATAGCATAATGTCCAAGTAAAAAAAAACTTTGTGGCCTGTAGTCCGCAAGCGAACTATACCGACCGAGCGACAGCCGCTTGTCGGCGAAGTTAGTTCCAACTTTGGCGGATAGAGGACGTCACGTGGTCAGCGCAACGGATCCCCACGGCCGTTAATCTCGGTTTTCTAGACCGGAAATATCCAAGTAATATTTTGTAAAAATCGGTTAACTGATTAAATATTCGAAAATGGGGGGCACGCAGCTACGTAAACACACAGTCTCTCTATGGCTCTGCAGCCGTTTGTTGAATCTTGGCAGCTTTTTCAGTTTCTTAATCCTATACGCAGTCGGTAGGGCTCCTTGACGGGGAATCAGCCCGTCGCAAGACCTCTACCTACACAGGACAGCATAATCACAGCACAAACACACACAGACCCATGCCTCGAGCATGGGATTCCAACCCACGATCCCAGCGTTGAAGCGAGTGAAGACAATTCATACCTATACGCACTATTCGTGTTAATAATAACAATAATAATAAAGTCAAGGAGGATGGGGTGGGCAGGGCATGTAGCACGAATGGAGAAGAGGAATACATATATGTTATTGGTGGGAAAGTCAGAAGGAAAGGGACTACTGGGAAGAACAGGGCGTAGGTTCGTGGATAATATTAAAATGGATCTTAGAGAGATAGAATTAGATGGTATGGATTGGACTGATCTGACTCAGGATAGGGACCAGTGGAAGGCTCTTCTGAACACGGTAATGAACCTTCGGGTTCCATAAAATGCTGGAAAATTCTTGAGTAGCTTCAGAATTGACGGCTCCTCAAGAAGGGCTCAGCTCCATGAGTAACTAAATAATAATTTCATGAGCTTACTTTTGCTTATGGAGAGGAAATAGGCTAGAAAGTGTTACAATCTTGCAAACCAAGATGAAGTAGATGTAAACTTATTTATACCGGGTGAAATAAAACTCCTAAGGTCCAAGGTTGAGACAACGCTAACCGTACAAGACGACTGGTCGCTCTCTGAACAGCTTTGGTTTCACACGGCGCACCGACTGTCTTACCTGCCACTGACTGCACGATCCAGTCCAGGGAGGTTGAGAAGAGGTTACGGGTAAAACGGGGCAGATGACTCACAGTCAAAAGCGTCAAAAGGCTTCTTAGTTACGAGTGCAAACTGGAAATAACAGTTCATTCTACGGTCTGATGCATGTCTCGGTTTAATGTAACTAAATCTATGGAAGAGAGATGTACCTGACAAACTGACAGTCGCTCACTTCGTCAAGAATTACCCTCATTTTACATAGATCTAATACGAACATTAATTATTTTGTAAGATTTGAGGTTTTCACGGCGGTGACTATGAAGAAAGCAGTCTTCTGAGATGTGGCACCATGTAGATGTGGTGTTAACCGACGTTTCGGAGGAACGTATCGCATCCATCTTCAGGGGAATAATGAAAAATAAGAAATCCGCATGCAAAGAGACCGTGAGAACCGGTTTCCTCCGAAACGTCGGTTAACAGCACATCTACACGTTGCCACATCCCAGAAGACTGCTTTCTTCATTAATTATTTTGTTCACAAGAACCCGTCATTAATCATATCCTACGCCAGTTAAATCCAGTTCACACCCTCACACTCTATTACTTTAAGAACCAAATCAGTAACTTCTTATCCTCTCATCTACGCCTGGGTCTTAGAAGTGGTTTTCCATGTTATCCAGCAGGAATCTTTGCGTGCTAAATATCTTGTCTTACTTGATCCTTCTTTATGGCTCATCCTAATGATATTCATTATCAAGTCACTCATTACGCAGTTTTCTCCACTTACTTGTTACTTAATCTTTTGTGGATCCAGACATTTTTCTCAGCGCTCCTATCATCAAACAGAAGACACGATGACAAGTCTAACAGTAAGCTGTAAATTCACTTCAGACTATGAACACAATCACTGGGGTAAATAATTACTGACAGGACTGTACTCACCATATAAAGAATCGCTCAAACTTTTGTGTTGGCTCAGGGGAGCCGATGCTGCAGCGTGGCTGCTGGTACATTCAATCAAGTCGGATTGTTTTGTGCGCGAGAGAGGACCAAGGTTGCCTGAATGAGACGGCGTTTTCTCTTCTCCCACCATGTAAATCCACTAGTCGATTAGACTGCATTACACAGCCGTGGTTCTGCTATCCCGTGTGCCTTTTCCACGGCGCTCCAGTTTGCACCGAGGTAGCGGCGGGGCATGCCATATTCCAGTCAGAGGAAACGTTTTACGCATTTGTCTGATTATACCGCGTGGGTTCTTTCATCAAACATGTTCCCCCATTGTGTAAGGCCTTGTGTATTATATTTACATATGTTCGGTTTTGTATATGATACTACTACTCCACAACATTTATTTTAAATGCGGAAAATATGCGAACTGATTTTGGGAACGAACAGGCTTCCGTAGTGAGCGCAAGTGTCCATGCTTTCTCTTCTGTCCCCTGCAGCCAGACGTGCATCACAATCATTGCTGCCCCCCCTTCACGACGCCCGCTAAAATGTTAACGTAGTCGAGTACCACAAGACGCCACGGGAAAATATCGTTGAAAAGCGCAGTCTGTTTCTATGGGGTGAAAGGGAAAATGCGCATTTGGACAACATCCCTATCAAGTCACAAAGACTCACCCTTAATTGCCACCAGACCGAGCAGGTTGGTGTAGTGGTGACGCTCTGAACTTATACTTAGGAGGTAGCCGGTTCGAATGCCGAACACAGTAGTCACGCGGTCTAAGGCATGAACTATCTTCGCCCACTCAAACACTGGGATCGTGGGTTAGAATCCCACTCGAGACATGGATGTCTGTCTGCGTGATGTCCTTCGTGCAGGTAACGGTCTTGTGATGGGCTGATCCCCCGTCCAAGGAGGCCTACCGACGGTCAAGAAACTGAAAATGCGGGCAAGATCCAACAAATGACTGTAAGGCCATCGATATGTAGACAGCCGGTTCCAATAACGACTGGGTTATCGGTTGTCCTGACTGTTACATTTAGCACAGTTCTTCAGCCTCCCGGGCGGATAACTGAACCGCACCTTGAAACAGACTGCTGTCGCCACCCCCCGTCTCTCTTTTTTTATTGCTAGTGGGGTGGGACTAAGTCCCTTGTACTTCGGCCACTTCTGGCCTATTGTACCAGCCCCAGATGATAGGTGAGGGTGATTGTAGAGCAATTGGTGGAATGAAGATTGGCAGGGGAACCGACGTACTCGGAGAAAACCTGCCCCAGCGCCACTTCGTCCACCACAAATCCCACTTGACCAGACCCGGGATCGAACCCGGGCCGCCGCGGTTACCCCCCGCCTTACTATCTCATCATTCATTAGCTTCTTCTTCTTTATTAAATAATTCGACACTAGCATAATCAGTTCTGCAATTGAATCAGTATCGTTAAATAATCTACGGAACATTCCGTATGTATCTTGAGGAGACCAATACATCTCCACTAGACAAATAAATTTTTCTATCGAAGTAGGGTAATTCCCAGACTCAATTTCAAGATCCTGGAGGTGATGAAGGCCTATCCCTGGCTTGTAAGCCTGTCTTCTTGGCTAGAATTAATGCACAATTCCAAAAGAATGTATTTTTTCAATTTTATTTTTGGACTGGGTTCTACGTATATAGCGGCCCATCGACAAAACACTGAAAGAGAACACTGTGTCCCTTACGGTGTCATATTTCACGTCCCCAAAACCAGTTTGCAAGTTTAATTATTCAGCTGGGAAGTCTATTATCTTATAATTGATTATAAAAATATTACAACTACACAATGGAATGTGTAAGCGTTCTTTGTACTATTTCAATGATGCGTTCATTATTCAAGGTTAATGGTGACCATGGCAGGATGAGTGTTAATTACAAAATTTGCTATGTCTTTTTGTTATTTTGTTTCTAACTTATGAGCCTGACTGCACAGCAAGGCCACTTGAAATCACTGCAAAAGAACTGGTCCTACCATCACCAAAGGGCATGGCCAAAACTACCCTCTAGCAAGAGCTAATATTTCAAACAGAAGAACAAAGTTTATTAGCCTAGGGGTAACGTTCACACACTGTCGAATTCATTGGCCTGGTTTTTTAGAAACCAGTACGAATTCAATTTATGGGATTCCCCGAAGCAATATTTCTCAATTTCTTCCAACAGTTACAACATGGCGGCGACCTTGAGACCATTTGAAGGGAAATAAATGTCAAATGCCATATAAAGAACGAATCTAACACTTGTAGGTGTTTATAACACTTGAATATTGTCAGTGTAATTTCAATCGGAAGTAGAACTCAACAATATGGCGACTGTGCGAAATATAATTTTATTTCCGATTTCATTACCGTAATTAATGCTGCGAGCTAAATTCAGTAAATTAACTAATTACAGAATTCCAAGATGCAACAACAGACACAGTACTTGGATACGTTATTGACCGGGGCTGCTTCATTCAACCATCCTAAAACAAGCTCATGTGATAAGTATATTCCCACTGAGCACAGTATACTGTCCTTTTACATAGATTTATAATCCAACAGATCTACAGAGTGATTCTAAATTATTGTCCGTGTTTCTGTTGCCTGAAAATTTCAAGCCAGAAACAACAAAGTAAAACTGCTTACGTGCCACGAAAGACGCTCATGTTGAAGTTGTTCAGCATTGTACAGTATTGGTTCTATAAAAAATAAAACTTTCTGAGTTACACTTTCATATTCCGTAAATAGTTTTATGTTATTGCTTTCGGTTTGAAAATTATAGGCCATGAAAACCCAGACAATAATTTAAAATCACCCTAATTACCCCATTATTTAGGCTTTCTATAAATGAGACTGGAAATTTCTCAAGGGGATAAAGAAGACTTTATTATTAAAACCGATCACAGAGAAGGTTGTAGTGAAAATGGGAACTAAACTGGCTCAGGATGTGGTCCAATACTGCGCACTTGTAACCACAATGTGAATGTTTCGGCTCCATGAGCGAGGGTAATTCCTTAGTAGATGCTCAACGAAGGATTATTAAATAAAAAATTGGAAATTATATGTAAGAAAGTGGTGAATTAATTTTTGGTGCTATCCCTGTATTTACCGGTAGACACCTAGGAGAACCAAACCTCAGTCAGGATAGATGGCCTCTGAACTGAGATTTAAACTCAGGACCATCCGAATACGAAGCAGGAATGTTAACATCTCGACCGCGAGGTTCAGTTCGGTTACTCTTTCCCTCGAGCAGCTGGGTGGCAGTCGGAACTTTCCTGCATTACGTAGGCGAACCGGCAAGCTGGGAAATCTGGCACGGAAAGCACTGCAGTTCACTGGCCGTTCACACACAGAAGTAATTTTCAAAACTATTAAATAAATTAGCAGTTCCTTCACACTTCGTGCCTTGTAAGGAAACAAAATCCAGTCGCATGACATGCTTGTCTAATGACACTAAATAAAAAAAAACCTCCGTGGCTTTAGTCCGCAAGCGAACTATACCGACCGAGCGACCGCCGCCTGTCTGCGAAGTTAGTGCCAACTTAAGCGGATAGAGGGTGTCGCATGGACAGCGCAACCAATCCCCACGGCCGTTAATTTCGGGTTTCTAGACCGGGGCCTCTAATTTTCCATTCAACTAGGCTGAGTGGGCCCCGTTTCAGACCCACTACTTCTCAGAAAATCAGGTAGCGCAGGGAACTGAACCCGGACCTCTGGATCTCTAGCCAAGAACTCTGACCACTAGACCACTGAGGCGGTCTATTGGCATTTCAGCTTATAAAGCTCTGAGCCGATTTTAAGGTGGCGAGACCATTGTAGTTATTTAAAATAAGAACAGACATACGTCAGCCACGCCCTGGTTGCTGAGAAACTGTGCAGATAAGGCCGCGCCATAGCTCAAGCGGTTAGTCGCTGGCTTCCCACCGCGGCGGCCCGGGTTCGATCCCAGGTCTGGTCAAGTGGGATTTGTGGTGGACAAAGTGGCGCTGGAGCGGGTGTTCCCCGAGTACTTCGGTTTCCCCTGCCAATCTTCATTCCACCAAATTCTCCATCATCATAATCACCCGGGGCAGGCTACATTAGGCTACAATCAGTGGCCGCCGTGCCGAGTGGACCCAGTTGGATTCCACCCCCCACTAAGCGAATTTAAAAAAATAAATTATACAAATTCTATATGCCCACTGAAGTAACAGGATACAACATTTTGTAACGTTTATTATGCGATGAAAATGTTAACTAAACGTCTTCTTACATTGGGCACTGGACCCAGGTCCTTAGTAAGGTCTAGACCAGTGTTTCTGAACCGTCCGGTCGCTGCCCGGTATCGGGCCTTCGTCTTAGAGAAAACAGTTGTTCACCGAATCTCTGACACGAGCAGAATCACTGTGACTAATATCTTCATTATTGAATCATTTTAATATTGTCATGTGTTGGTGACAGGGGCACGCGGTAGCGTAGTTGGTTGAGGCACTATGCTACAAGCCGTTAGGTCGCAGAATCGAATCCCGATGAGGTCATTGGATTTTTCAATTTACCTAATCCTTCCAGCAGCACTATGGCCCTGGGATCGACTCAGCCTCTAGCAGAAATGAGTACCAGGTAACTTCCTGGGTGGGTAAAGAGCCGCCGGGGCGTAAGGCTGACAACCTCACCGCCATCTGTGAGCTGATTGTCTAGAAAATTACCTTCCTTTTATGTGTCGGTGACTAGACACGGGGTTTGGATTGATAATTGGATTTAATGAACACTTATAACTCATATATATAGGCAACTATAACATTATCGCAAATCTACATACTTACTAAATCATTATAGCACGCAATGAGTCTCAGTCTTTTGCAGACTTCACTAGTCGTTGCTCGGTTACAGTTCCCAACAATGGAGCTTCTTCTGCTCTCGTGCTTACGTAGTTGCAGGCTGGCTACAAATTCACAACTAACTCATTACTCCGACTGTCGAGTCAGTCAGAGTCAGAGTAAGATTCAGAATCAAGTTTACTTTACGACTGGCGCTTTGCGGAACACGACCAGAGACCTTTTTGGCAATGAACCCTCTCTATCAAATTCCTTGTGTAACACTCTCACTGGCAAGACGACGGGTTCATCTCTTATGAATAGGCATGGCCTTTGTCAAGCGTACGTATAGCACACGTACAGCATGTTACTGAAAATTCTTCCTTCTGCACCATATACAAGTCATCTGTCAGTCCAGACTTTGCAAAAAAGATCATGCCTATCTTACGTATCTTACGCTACAATGACAGATTTCTTTTTATTGCTAGTGGGGTGGGACTAAGTCCCTTGTACTTCGGCCACTTCTGGCCTATTGTACCAGCCCCAGATGATAGGTGAGGGTGATTGTGGAGCAACTGGTGGAATGAAGATTGGAAGGGGAAACAGAAGTGCTCGGAGAAAACCTGCCCCAGGGCCACTTTGTCCACCACAAATCCCACTTTACCAGACCCGGGATCGAACCCGGGCCGCCACGGTGGGAAGCCAGCGACTAACCGCTTGAGCTATGGCGCGGCCCTGACTCTGACAGTAACTCAGGGTACACACATAGATCAGATGAGTGAATGATCGGTGAATAATGAATTGCAATGTGTAGGGAAGGAGGAGATCATGGCCTAACTGATGTGCTATCCCGGTATTTGCTTAGAGGGTCTTAGAAAAACGATAAAGAATTCAGGATAGTCGATGACCCTGAAGGTAAAAAGGTAAAGTTGTTCCTTTGGTTAATTGAGCATTATACCATGAAGGGGGAGCGGTTGTTTAGATCCAAGTATTCTTGACCTCGGCATTAGTTGGAGGTGAATGGTCAGCTTCAGGGCCTCGGCAGCTTTACCTCCGGGGAAAGAGCCCCCCAGCATCCATTGGATAGGAGGCTGTGTGGATCACAGAACCGGTCTGGATGACGTGGAGAGGAGAAAAACTTGCCCCCACCAAGACTCGAACTCCTACTCCTTGGCCGTCCAGTTCGTAGCCAGTCCCTATACTGACTGTGCTAACCCGGCTTCCAAAAGGGATTTGAAACAAACACCTCCCGAATACAAATCTAGAGTGCTACCGATAAACAAATATATACGGTGAGTAGAAAAGGTACATTTCAAGGCGCGATCCCATCATCCACCTGGAGGGGCTAAGTAAAACCAAGAGAGCCGTTCCTTTGGTCAAGACCGAAACCAGGGCAGGCTTGGTTGCAGTTTGCTCTCACCCTGATGAGAGGGGGAGCAGACCGTCCTTGACCGCTCTCACTATGCCACCAGGAGCAGCTGGTACAAAATGGCTACATTTTGAGAAGGGGGAGGGGAAGGTAGGCGACAATACAGCCAACTTTAGTAAAATTTATAGTTGTTACGTTCATTTGTTTGGCTCTGAGTTTATTTAAGAACGCTGTGGCAACTGCAGAGGTCACAGGCTATAGCGTGTGGTGACAAGAGCAGGAAGACAATGGTGAAGATCGGAAGTCATTTCTGTTAGGATCGGTTCTGATCCCCAGGGAACATTACGGTGTTATGTTGGTTGGTAACTGCAACTAAACCAACTCCACGGAGCAAGAGTCCTTATTCAGGAGTCTCACTCACTCACTCACTCACTCACTCACTCAGATGGTCAAGATATTTCTAGCCCTTTATGGAACGTGAAGGTTCGTTAGTGTTCATAAAAGCCCGCCACTGGATCCTATCCAGAGCCGGACGAATCCTTATATTTTACTCTAAACGATCAATCTTAATATTTACTTGCTTACTTACTCATGGAGCTGAGCCCTCCTGGAGGAACCGCCAATTCTGCAGCTACTCATGAATTTCCCAGCATTTTATGGAACCCGAAGGTTCATTACTGTGTTCACAAGAGCCCTCAACTGGTCCCTATCCTGAGCCAGATCTATCCAATCCATAACATCCCATCCTATATCTCTAAGATCCACTCTAATATTGTCCACCCACCTACACCTTGGTCTTCCCTGTGGTCTCTTTCCTTCTGGCTTTCCCACCAATATCCTATAAGCATTCCTCGTCACCCCCATTCGTGCTGCATGACCTGTCCACCTCATCCTCCTTGACTTGATCATTCTAATTACACTTGGAGAAGAGTACAAGTTATGGAGCTCCTCATTATGCAGTTTTCTCCAACCTCCTGTAACTTCATCCCTCTTCGGTCCAAATATTCTCCTCAACACCCTGTTCTCAAACACCCTCAGTCTATGTTCCTCCCTTAATATCAGAGACTCAATCTTAATATTATCTTCTTATATACGCCTAGAACTCAGGGTGTGCTAAAGCTCGGGCGGTTAATTGCCGGCTTGTCCCGTATGTGGCCAGGTCCATACGGGATTTGTGGCGGACAAAGTAATGCTGGAACTGGATTTTCTCCGAGTACTTCGATTCTCACTGCCAGTCATCATTCCGCCAATACGTCATTCTATCATCTCTCATCTATGGCTGGTACGACGGGCCCACCGCAAAAATTAAAAAGAAACATGTCATTCAAACGATATCTTCCCTTGAGATTTTCCAACTAAAAGTATGGTGACGGGATCCTGTACAAAATTAGGACTAGTGGTAATACTTTTCAGTCAAATCTTAAGGATGTATGGTATGTATGAAGATATGGGCTGGACTCAGCTGTGTGAAGTCAAAAGGGAGTTTTGTGGATACGGCAACGAACATTCTGATTCCGAAAAAGCATGAAATTTCTTTAGCCTACCGACTAAGTGAGGCACGCGGTAGCGTAGTTGGTTGAGGCATTATGCTACAAGCCGGAAGGTCGCGGGTTCGAGTCCCGATGAGGTGGATTTTTCAATTTACCTAATCCTTCCAGCCTCACTATGGCCCTGGGGTCGACTAAGCCTCTAACAGAAATGAGTACTAGAAATCTTCCTAGGGGGTAAAGGGCTGCCGGCGCTTAAGGCTGACAATCTTACCGCCATCTATAACCCGATTATCTAGAGAAACCTCGACATCTCCAAATCCTATGGTCCTTCACATTCTGTTAGATGGATAGCTTTACCTTTTTTACTAGCTGGGTAACTGTCAGCATTTCAAGGAAGACTGTGCGTCATGAGGACAATCAGGCCTCCCAGCAAGTGCAGCGACACAGACTGCAACATATGTAGTCACATGACCAGAGTTATGGAAAGATTGTAAAGAGACAGATACAGCAGAACGTAACGTCACTGGCAAGTGAACGGATTGCGAACGTCCTTCGATCTTCTAGGCACGGCTTTTTTCCCCTTCTCAGGCGATAAGAGGGTTTCCGAGTATTACAACTCTCCTCTCATGGGCTACTGGTAATTTACCACGCCAGCAGTTACCACACAGGAATACACAATTTATTTGCCGTAAGTTATGAAATTTATAGATTCTACTGACAGAGCAATTTCACCTTCCACCTCTAGGTTACGATGTGCTGCTTGAAACTGTTGTGTCTGAAAGTGTCAAATCTTTACTGTTCTCCTTGACGCTCAATTCGGCTTCGAGCCTTCTCACTCGTTCTCATACAAACTGTAAGAAGAGCTGATGTTAAGGTAATAACACAATCATTTCGGCGAAGCTAAGAACAACGGAAATTAATCTTCTATTATATGCTACACTCGGGCCGTACGGTGCTTTCTACTTTTAGGCAAAGACAGAAAGAGGGAAGAAGACACAAAGAGTGAATGAAAAATAAAAGAAAGTAGGGTAAATTGTTGAGAAAATGTGAAACAGAAATATACACCAAATCAACAAAACGGGATCGGTTTTCACACCTGAAGAAGTCAGAACGGCGCATCACACCCGCTGAACACTGACCGGCAATGCCAGACAACTTCACAGCTCAGGGTTCGTGAAAACAAGGCACAAATTCCAATATTTCTTCACCAAAATAACAAAGGAAAAAAAAACAATTACATTTTTAGAGACATGACAGCTGGCTATCTGTTCAAGAAACAACTTCCATGGAGCAGAGTCCTGTTTGGTAAGCTGACAGACGTTTAGGGGGCCAAAAATTGGTCTCTTAGGAAGCCAGAAGTTTTATTACCGTGTTCAGAAGATATCGCTACTGAACCACATCTTGAGCAAGACGAATCGAATCCTGACAAGGTAAATTCCTCCAAGATATATACAGAAAAGCCTTCTTGAACAACCTTCTAGTGACTTCAGGTTTCAAGCCCACGTTAATAATTCCCCCAAAACAACAGATTAATTAAAATTTGAATTATATTAATCTGCTCCAAATATTAACATATACTCGACCGCTTCTGGGGTAAGTTACCAACATTTAAACCGAGATTAAACTTGAATTACTGTCCTTAAACCTGAGCTATGTGAACTGAGTCCTCCTTAGAAAAATGAATCGTAACAGATTTTTTTTCCCTTGGCACTACAGCCCCAGTGGGCCTAGGCCTACCTCCATGAACTTCTCCGTTCGCTTCGGTTTTTCTAGATCTTACACATTCGGTAGGACTCCTTGGGCGGGTGATCAGCTCGTCGCAAGGCCTCTGCCTGTACACAAACACAGAAAAACGCACACACACAAACTAAACATCCATGCCCTGAGTGGGATTCGAACCCACGATCCCGGTTTCCAAGCGGGCGACGACAGTAAATGCCTTAGACTGCTCAGCTACCGTGACCGGCTCGTAACAGATTAGAGAATATATATTTGGGATGAAGCTAGAATCCACATGCAACCGAAACAGAATTTTACCAATAGTTAATAGCGTTAAGGATAAACAGATTTAACTTGGTTGAAATAAACAAAATCCTATTATCATTGCAACCGTTTTGGCGAATAGAAGACATCATGAAACATGGCGCGCAATCCAAATCCTTTGAGTAGAGCCAAACACATGTACATATGTACAGTCTACTAAGAAAAGGAAAACTATTTTATAGAGTAGCGTCTAGTCCCGCCACAACCACGCAGTCTTCTGTCTCCGGAACCCTGTTTGAAACCGATCAAAGCTTGGAACCCAAAGTTTGAGTTCCGCCCCGGACTGGTATAAATTTTGCAAAAAAATATTCTCACGTGTTTCAGCGACTAGAGACGGGGTTCGGATTGGTAATTGGTTCATTAACAAACCCACAGGTTGTAACTACAATTAGTGGTAACACAATTTTACTGTAACTATAACACTAAGTCTTCAACTATTGAACTGCCTTCAACGACGTCCTCCTGACGAAAAGCCTGTGGAAGAGTTTTACTGCTCCCTATATAGACTCAGCAAGGGCCACGCAGAAAATATAGCACCTCTATTGTTGTAGAGGTGTTTACCACTTCCGTGGACAGCAACGGTCGCGGCGCGGACCGCATAGAAAACAACGTACTTCTACTATTGCGTGCGTGTTGTGGACGTTGCCTAGCAGCGGCCGATGTTTACAGATTCATTACTTAGCAACGGGTCTATATGCCACAATATAATCATTAACTCTCTTCGATCCGGGGGACACTATGAAAAACGGATTCACATTTTTCTGCATAAATCAACCACAAATGCCCAATATAAGGTTCAATCCTAATTTATAAAATTCCACACAGTGAACAGCCTACGTGTATATAACGAAATATACGGAAAAAATATGACTCTCTGCACTTTGATATTTGTAGTTATATTAACTTCCAATGATATACCCGCATCTGAAACAAATGAACATTAGGCTAACATGCAAAGTAACATCGTGTAAACACAGGCATTCCTAAGTAACACAGGATGTTAAAATTCTTCTCAGCAAAGGTAAACAAGTCTTCGTTCTTGTTCTTAGCTAATAAACACTACGCCAAAAGGGCGTATGGGGGAGTGGATGTTTATAGCCATATTTTCTTGACCTAGGCACTACTTTGAGGTGAGTGGTGAGCTTAAAACCCCTGGCGCTTTACTCCCGGAGAAAAAGTCCCCAGTACCCATTGCGTAGGAGGCTGGGTGGGCACCAGAGCCGGTATGGACGATGCTCAGTCGAGAAAATTGTTTACCCTACCGGGACTCGAACTCCGACCTCCCGGTAGTTCAGCCCGTAGCCAGTCAGTATACCGGCTGCGCTATGTCGGCTACCTTCTTAGTTCTTTTTTCCCCCCCTATGGCGCTACAGCCCTCATTTGGGCCTAGGCCTACCTCCATGAAACTCTCCGTTTCACTTCGGTTTTCTAGATCTTACACATTCGGTAGGACTCCTTGGGCGAGTGATCAGCTCGTCGCAAGGCCTCTACCTGTAGACAAACACAGGAAAACGCACACAAACATCCATGCCCTGAGTGGGATTCGAACCCACGGTCTCGGCTTCCGAGCGAGCGAAGACAGAGCATGCCTTAGACCGCTCGGCTACCGTGACCGGCTTCTTAGTTCTTAGCTTAATCTAAATGAGTGTATTTGGTTGATTTCCATAAGGACTGGGATATATAAATAGTAGACGAACAGGATGTTCATGGATAATTGGATGAGATGGACATGTTGCACGCACTGCAGAGCCAAGACTTGCATCACTCGTGGAGTTAAGCCCTTCTTGAGAAGTCGCCATTTGTGAACTTTCCAGCATTTTATGGTACCCGAAGGTTCATTGCCGTGTTCACAAGAGCTCTCCAAAGGTCCCTATCCTGAGCCAGATCAATCCAGTCCACACCATCCCGTCCTACCTCTCTGAGATACATTTTAATATTGTCCACCCACCTACGTCTTGGTCTTCCCAGTGGTCTCTTTCCTTCTGGTTTTCCCACTCATAACCTATATGCATTCCTCTTCCGCTCCATGCCAAGTTTTGCATACAAACCATTTTGTAAGAATACCTAAAAGATACAGACCACTTGGGGGGCCCAGACGTAGATAAAAGAAATATAATAGAGAGTGTGGTCTGGATTCAGCTGGGTCAGCATAGGGTCCAGTGGCATAGTCTTGTGAAGACGGTAATGAACACTTGAGTTCCATAAAGGACGAAGAGTTTCTTGACCAGCTGAGCCTCTGTCAGCTTCTCAAGAAGGCCTCTGCTCCATGTGCTGTTAGAAACTGGAAAATACGTCATGGCATAAAAGAGTTCATCTTGTGCATGTGTTACGCAATTATCCGCTGATCTTAGTAATCCTGTGCATTCAATTTCTCGTCCCCGATACTGTCACAAGATCCGCCGACAGTCCTAGACATCAGCTACGCTAAAACCAAGCGTTTCTTTTTTCAAGAACAGTCAGTCCTGTTAGTTACCTGATTAATCGGCCGGTCAGTTATAACTTTCAGTTGTATTATGTTTTACGCGTAGTTCGCAAAAGAGAATGAAATCAATAAATAATGGGCGAGAGAAAGTATGTCTCAGAGTTCATGTCCAAAAGTACTCGTACTGAATGCATTTCTGTCAGTTAAGCCATCTTCATTTTCGTTCAAATCACATCAATGCAGAGCTCTCTTTCTCTTTCCACTGAGTTCCAAATAAACTTGGGGAGACTTAAAACAGCTCTTCGTACGAATCCAACGAACTGTTACGTGAAGTCATTCGGGTCTATAGTCTGTATTTGAAACATTTTTCGGCAACGTAAATATTTAAATAAATACAAAGAAAAGCAACTTCTGGTTCTAGGTGGTGTGATTAGCTTTGTAACACTGCATCTGTAACTAGCTCAACGGAGCTGACGTCTTCTTGTGAAGCCAACAGTCGCTTCCGCTATTCATGAATTTGTCAACATTATACGGAACCCGAAGGTTCATAAGAGCCCGCCACTGGTCACTACCCTGAGTCAGATGAATCCAGTCCATAACATCTCATCCTAGTTTTCTATAACAATTTTAATATTATCCTCTCCACATGTCTAGGACTTTCTATTCGTCTCTTCCTTCTCATTGCCTCATTAAAACCCTGTAAGCATCCCTCTTCTCTTTCTATACGTGCTACATATCCTGCCCATTTCATCATCCTTAAATCGATCTTTGTAATTATATTTGGCGACGTGTACAAGTCATTAAGCTCCTCATTGTGTAATTCTCTCCAAAATTATATTATTTACTCCCTCGTCCGTCCAGATATTCTCCTCAGCACCCCGTTCTCAAACAGCTAATGCCAGAGACCAAGTTCTACTCCCGCACAACACTAACAATATATCTGAAACAAACGAATATCGAAGCCACTGACACTATTACACCTGACAGAACACATCTCCACTCGGCATCTATTACTTTAATAGCAATTTCTGGATTTCAGGCTATAAAATTTTGTTGGAAATACCAACACGTTGATTGTCATTCGTTTAGAGTCTACTGCTTCTAGTGACTGAAATTGCAACGATGGCGTCTCTCCGTGACATATTATCGGAAGCCAACCACCTGCATGTTCATACTTTCAACTGCATTCTTATTATTCTTAACTAGCATAATCCTTCTTTGAGAATCTGATAGCAGCATAGCAGTTAAGATATTCCACATGTTTTCTAGAGCCCTAAGATGCATTACCGTGTTCACAGAAGCTTAGCAGTTCATCCCATCCTGAACAACACGAACACTGCTCAGAGTATGATGCCTTACTTATTTAAGATTTATCTTAATACCATGATCTCATTTACGTCTAAATCTCCCATGTAGCCGTTTCCTTTCACAATTTAGCCTAATTTTTTCATGCTATTCTCAACTCCACAATCCGTGCTACGTGCGCCACCCATCGACTAATTATTCATTCCTAATACCTTTAACTCTTTAAGACACAATGGCTACTATATATAGCACCTGCCTTAACATACTAAATCTGGTAATTCTGCCCACAGAGTGCGTTTGTGTGTTTCGATTTGTTCTCACAGTAAAAAGCGATATTTCCTTAAACAGCACTAACAGACTAATCTTTGCAGCGGAGACGTAATATGTTTCGTGTGAGGTACAAACCGAATTTTTAGATATGATTTAGAAGAACTTCAGTCTTTAAAGAATGAGTTAATATACTGAAAACACAAAGATAAAATATTATTACATGCGGATGTGTCGCTCACAGCCAGTGTTTGTCTGGAGGTAAAGAAAGAAACTTAATGGTTTATGGCCCTTGAAGCGTAGATCAACAAACAGCTCGCTTTTAAGGAACCCGTAAGATACAAAATTTCTTCAAGACTATATAAGACCCTTCAGTTTTCACTAGATTTCCGAGGAACTAGTTTCATTTCATTACATAATACGACCACTTCAAAACATGTGTCAGTTCTTCGCAGAACGAAGCAACAAAAACAATGTCATAGATAAGAAAACCATCAACTTCTTCTGATATTTCCCACAAATTAATGAAATCTGTTCTTATTACATTACATACGCGTAATTTAAGACTCTCTTACCAGCACATGCATAGTGTACATGTCTTTAAACTTCGTCCCACGCGTGTGTAAACTCTGAAATTAAACTACGTTGTTTTTTATACCTAACCTCTAACTGCCAAACACCACGTCGTGATGTCGACTTCCACCATGAGTTATATGAAATTATGAAGGTACACTGCGTGCTGTAGTTTCAGAGGCAAACCAGAACGAGAGGTATTCGTCCTCTCCCCCTGTTATTCTCAAATATTATCAAGCTTGGACCGACTGCTTATTCTAAGACACCCAAAATATTAATATCACCCTCCTACAAACATAACCTGAAACCAGTAATACAAATGACATAGAAGTTACGGCTTTTATTCACCTTCTTGTATGTTACTACGGCACTGCTCATATGCTGAAACAGAGAATGTTGTGCTATCTGCAGAGCCAACGCTAGCGTTCCTGTCCACACAGTCTAATTCGTGTGTACTTACTCTTGGAGCGTGCTGTCCTCGGGACCCTTCTCAGGATAAAAACCGAAGGGATGGCGTTGTTGACCTTCGAGGGAATTTGAAAAGAAGTGGTCCAACTATTTTCTTGCAGTCGAGTTTTTCTTTCTTTTGCCTTCACAACAAAGCTTCTTCTTGCACTTGCTTCTAGTTACGGCCAATAAAGACGACTTTTACCGAATTTAGAAAAAGTGCATAAAGGGGAGGGGATGGGACACTGAGTTCTTTTGGGGCGAAAATACCCCCTGCTGAAGTTGTGGATCCTTGTGTCGGGGCGGGGGAGTAACGAGGGACACTCCTTCTGGTTTGAAAATAAGAAAAGGAAGAAACGTAGCAAGACTCTAGCTGTTCGCCTTGGAGCAGTGCTGGCCACTGGGCTGGACGCTCGCTAACGACCTAACACAGGCCTGGAACTCGTTTTATTTTATGCGTCAATTATAGTAAACCCATTAAAATAATGCACACTCCCTCATTTCAGTCCTTTTGGTTGCCTTCTGATTAATGTTCACACAAAGAAACTCTTCCTCCACCATCGTTAGGCCACAAAGAATTTTAACAGAGACATTCCATATTCACCACAGGCTGTTAAGTTGTTCCACTGTTGTCCTCATATTATGATCTTGGACTGTGTCTGATTGTCTCCCCCTTCCTTGTTTCTCGGTTAATTAAAAGTCACACACGAGGCTCTAAACTACTTCACTGGCACACGCACGCACGCACAGAACAAGTGCTGTCAGGTCCCGGACGCAAAACGTCAGTGTAATGCTGTCTTATAATAACGCGGTTTGGTGCAACGTACGAAGCCAAGGAGAATATCACAAACGAAGAAAATTTTTCCGCTTTTCTGTGAAATAACTACAGCGTCACTGCCATTTCGACCTCTTAAATATGTCTGCTTGACACTGATTCATTCCTCTTCGTGTCTACATGTAGAAAACGTGGTCTTTTTGAAGACGTTCGCTATAGTAGCTGCAGGTTGCGTGAAGTACATCCACCTTCTCCTTCCTGCGTCTGCATTCGACTGGTCGCCGGCTGCGAACCAGACGCCTGGCTCACGCGATTGCCGCGGGGTTAGGAGGGGAGAAGAGGAAAGCGATAGTATACTAGCGCCAATATAATGACGTACAGTGGCGGGAACCCGAACTTCATCGGTAGAGCGGGGGGCTCAAATCGACTTGTCAGGCGATGGCCGCGAAGCGCGGGAAAACGAGTGGGCTGTTTTGGCAACGCTGCGTGGTGAGAGCTGGGCGGAACCCGGCAAAACGCGTTTGCGCGAGACTTGGGCCAGGACGCTTTCCAATTCGAAGAGAAGAACTTTGGGAGGTTGGGCTTATCTCTGCATGGAGAGGACAGGTGACAAATCACTGCGATTTGATTGGTTCGGTCGGACAGTGACGTTCCCCCCCACACGGTATCCTCCTCTCGAACCCACGGGCCCATCCACTTCCGGTGTTGCGTCACAACACGCTCCCGTAGTGACACTCGACTCACCTGTTCCTCACCCCGTAATCCCCTCAAATTTCCAGTGATCACCATTACGGGCTCTGAACTCACGTACTCCGCACTTCATCTCTCAATTATGCGTGTTTCAGTGACGCCTGGCTGCGTGCAACATTTAAGCTTATTTGAACTTCGATATGCACACAAAGTCCACTACTCTCTTCTGGGACCAGGCCATGGAAAGTTTGTTCAGAAAACCTCAGATCCAAGACGGCTAATATTCAAAATAACTTATTGTTGTTCTTTAACACAATTTCGAAGTCAATTGCTAGTTGCCTTTAACAGAACTTCAAAATTAATTTATGGTTGCGAGCAACAGAAATGCATAATTAATTACTGATTGTTCACTACAAGACTGATGTTGTTTATGAGTTATGTTGCGAAGCTATCGGTAGCTGAACTATACAGCATCGTCTGGTAGGGTGACAGGAGACTGACGAATTTGAAAAAATTTCGAAGGAAATGGTCGTACTGTCCCAGCATCTTCCTGTAGGTAGGGAATCAATGAAAATCTTCAGTCAGAATATCCGGTGTCACGGCCGAGATTTGAACCCAATATCTCCCAAAAACGAGGCTAGAGCGTGGCCATTATACCAGTCCTTAGAAACGCTGGTTACTCTTAATAGAATTTAAAGAAAAAATTGGTTTTCTCTTAACATAACTCTAAATTAGGCCTAATTGTTGCTCACTCTTAAGTTAACAGAATCCAGAAAGTAATTGCTGCTTTTTCTTAACAGACTTTTTAAAAACTGAAAGTTAGCTGCTCTTAAAAAAAAAATAAAAAAATTGTTCTTCTTAGCAGAACTTTACATTAATTGCTGGCTGTTCTTAATATCTTTAAAATTAACTGTTGAGTGCTCTTACCAGAAATTTAAAAGGAACATTAGCTGCTCCTAACAGGACTAAAGAAGTATTTATTTCTTACGAGCAGAAAATAGGCCCATAATATTGTTTCGTACATCCCTGTATCAGCCTAACAGATAAAAATATTCTCACAAAAGAAAGTAAAAAATAGCCCAAACAACCGATTAATTATATTTGATTGGGTATTAATATATTTGTTAATCTGTAAATTCAATACATTCTGTGAGGAGTATGTCAAATTTAGAATTATCAAGTGTTAAACAGAGATACAATTTAAAGCAGCCGACGAATAATCTCTTTATAAGAATACTAACAAAAAACACGTGTAACAGAAGTGAGTTATAATATTATAGGCCTGCGATATTATAAATTATTCAAACTCAGTTTTTAATGAATCCATGGGCATTCAACCAAAATATGGAGACACGGATTAGTTACTAAAATCTGGGTGTCTGCGTAGAAGTTTCTGAAATTAAAAATTTCCAGACTTCTGAGACTTGATTGTTTTCAGATTAAAACATGTTTTGAATTGACACGAGAGAGACTGCCTAGCGGACTAGGACTTAGGCCTAAGTGCATTAAAAATGATTATAAAAAAATTGGAAACAATTTACGCCAAAAGCCTGTAGAACAGCCGGGATAGTTCAGTCGTTCTCGGATATTACGCTACGGGCTGAACGACCTAGGGGTCGGAGATCGATTCCTAGAGATGGCAAAAAATTCTCCATAACGTACAGACCGGCTCTGGGGTCCACCCACTCGCCAACACAATAAATATCGGAGAAAATTTTTCAGCGACGTGAAACTGACCACTCTGTAGCATCTGGTGCCGAGGATATGAAGACGTGGAGCTATACCTTCTCTCTCCGTACGTCTTCATGGGGCGCTGCTGACTTAAGGCTCCCACACACAGACGCGATAGGATTCGGGACGATATAGCATTCGGGACGAAAGCGGCTGTTTACCGAGTGGGCCGCGCACACAGACGCGGAACTCGGGAATCTTTGACACCTGATAACCAGCTGGCCATGACTCACACTCAATCAGTATCTTTACGTACGTGAAACGACATGGGTAGCCAAATGGAACAAATAATAGAGTTTGTCAAAGAAAATGCTTTATTGTACGATACTCGTCACCCGATGTACAAGGATTCACGTGCTAAGGATAGAAAGTGGAAGGAATTGGCTGTTATAATGAACAAAGACAGCAAGTAGAAAAATTTGTATATATTTATATAGGGTTAAGTATACAGTAACTGTGGGCATTCTTAGTGTAGGCTATGCACCAGTTCCGTTCACTAACATGAATTCCAGGGGCACTCATCTAGTTGAAGTACGCAACAAACCACTCTCTAATGGCGTAGCTAACGTTTGCCGCCCTTGGGAGACGTAAAGGTTGGATAGGGAACATTTTTCCTTCTAATGGCTCCACTCGTAGCAGTTCTTCCCTGTACTTTTCATCACAGTTTTTGAGACGCAGAAAATTATGAAGCAAACACCCTGCTGATACAACGTGTTTACATTTCCTTCTTTCAGTTCTATGGGTCTCAAAAAATCCTCCACTTCATGGCAAGAATAGGCCTCCGCCAATTGGTATATTGTTTAGTGATATCTTGCCTGTTGGCTCTCAGGATTTCATCAAACCTGTCAATATTCATCCTGAAATATATGTAGAACCGTTTTTCGTCCTTCAGGAGTTGGGGTATCATTGTATGAAACTCCCCCAGTTCCTCTCTTGACAAGTTCATATCATGAACCCAAGCGATTCGTCTCTTTCACCTAAAATACGAACACACATAGCAACCACTTATACATACTTAATTAGAGACTCGTTATGGAATTGTAAATATTTGTACATATATGTGACATACTGAATATGTGGAGGAAAAGAACTACGCAGACTTAGTGTTCAGTAAAACACTTACCGGGATTCACCTTCGTCTTCATCAGGAGCGACAGCTAAAAGCAAAACTTCTTCCTCCAAAGACGGATCCATGACTATTTACCGCTGCGATACCGCGCAATACCGAAGCGATATACCGACTGCGATAATATCGCGTTCCTCGGAGTACCGCGCGGGTGTGCGGGCCTCCATTTACCGCAATGTAATTAGGCCTAGATATCGCCCCGTACCGTACCGAGCTGAGTATCGCGTCTTTGTGTGGGAGCCTTTAAGTACGGGGAGAATTTTCCTTACCTTTAAGTGGGGCCGCGCCATAGCTCAAGCGGTTAGTCGCTGGCTTCCTACCGCGGCGGCTCTGGGACAGGTTTTCTCCTAGTACTTTGTTTCCCCTGCCAATTTTCCTTCCACCAATTTATCCAGAATCACCCTCACCTATCGTCCGGGGCTGGTACAATAGGCCAGAAGTGGCCGCAGTGCCAAGTGGGCTCATCCCACTAAAAATAATAATAAAAAAAATCCTTAAGACACAGAATGTAGGATCGAAGGACTGGCCCATTAAAAGGCCCCTATCTATAAATGACGACAAGGTTATGCCCTGAGACACCGAGTTCCTTCTGCTAAATACTGTATCTACACGGATATTAATAAGAGATATTCGCTCTGAATATCCCGGTGGTTCACACCGCAGTTACCACTCCCACTTTGTACGCCTAAAAGGGCGTAGGCTAATTAATGTTTAACGTGTTTCATTAACGGGACTAGCAACATGGATAATGAAGGCATGTAGAACCAAGTGAACCATCCTGTTGATTACTTACTTACTTACTCATGGAGCTGAGCCCTTCTTGAGGAGCCGCCAAATCTGCAGCTACTCAAGAATTCCCCAGCATTTTATGGAACCCGAAGGTTCATTACCGTGTTCACAAGAACCCTCCACTGGTCCCTATCCTAAGCCAGATCAATCCAATCCATATCATCCCATCGCATCTCTCTAAGATCCATTTTAATATTGTTTACCCACCTACTCCTTGGTCTTCCTAGTGGTCTCTTTCCTTCTGGATTTCCTATCAATATCCTATATGCATTCCCTTTCTCCTCCATTCGTGCTACATTCCCTGCCCACCTCATCCTCCTTGCCTTTATCATTATAATTATACAAAGGCAAAAATAATACCGTCTAATGTGACTATTTAAGTTTTATCACATGAGGATTTATCTCCCTTACATGTTTCGATCCTTACGGATCATCCTCAGAGGGTATCAATATTTTCGGAAGCTACTATTACAATAGATGTTATTTGTATGGATACACATATGATGTCTAAAATGCACAATATACGCAATGTTCAACCTTCCACATTCGCGGCGGCCTTCCTGGTGTTAAAACTTTTTTAAAAAAGTTTGTTTTAAAAACTTTCAAGATAAAGCTTAAAATTTATGAACCATACAGGTTCGCGTCAAATCTCCTATTGTTATTCGTGGAGGTGGCTGGTTCTGTGCCGCCTGTTTATCTTGCGAAAGGGGATTCTTAGTAGTACTTCCGTGTTTATGCGTGGCCTGCTGAAACACAGCTCTGAGGTTCGAAGTATAAACCTAGTTCTGTTCCTCAGGGACGGAAATTCTATTGTGTTTATGATAGCATACCTGCTCGCAGAACTTGAGAGGGAATATGTCAGACAACTAGGAATATCCTTCGCTTCTGGCAGGAAGTTGAGATTCATGGTGTCACCATGTAAGGTAAAAAAGGTAAAAGTACCCTGTAACAGGCCGTGAAGGCCCATACGGTTGTGAGACATTGAGGGTCCCACATTATCTAGACCAGGCATGTCAAACTCAACTTGTACAGAGGGTCACCTCAGCCCTATAAACAATAGTCCAGAGCCGCACTTCAAAATATAAATATACATTAGATTTTGATACAAGGAAATTTAATTCTATTTATTATTTAGGAATAATTTCAATATAATTACCTAAAGTCACATATCTTACAGTTTTAAAAAGCAAGAGAATGCCATTTTTGACAAGTATCAAACAGCTTTTCAATATGTAAAAAGAGAGATTACACAAGAAATTATGTTAGAAATAGCAAAACATTGAATTTCCTGCAGCCTGCTAATTTATGTCTGCGTGAGACTTCTTGTCTTCTGGTCTGTTGGAAAATTGTCTTTACAAACAATATTTCTACTAAAATTTTAATATTGATTTTAATATCAATTAGCTCTAAAAGTTGAGGGGCCGCACTTTGTGGCTATGGGGGCCGCATATTTGACACGGCTGATCTAGACAATCGGTTTAACAATGAGGGTAAGGTTGTTAGCCTTACGGGCCGGCCGCCCTTTACCCCCAGAAAGATTCCTGATAATCATTTCTGTTAGAGGCCATAGCGAGGCTGGAAGGATTAGGTAAATTAAAAAAAAAAAAATCCATCTCATCGGGACTCGAACCCGCAGCTTTCCGGCTTATAGCACAGTGCCTCAAACAACTACGCTACGCGTACCCCTCTCTCCATGCAAACACATATAAAACACTTAAGTTACAAAATAATTAGTAGGCGTCACAGAGATTTCGATATTTATCATAAAATGCGCAATTTTAATCCGAATTAATAGGTTTACCATTGCCTTATAAATAAAAGAAAATTAAATAAGATTACATTAAGTGAAATAAAGTAAAATGAAATACAATAGCGGCCTCCGTAGTCTAGGGGTAACGTTCCCACCTCGTGACTCAAGGCACGCGGGTTCAAACTCGGCGGAGGTCGTGGAATTTTTAAGGGCGGAAAAATTCAGGGAACAGGTCCTCCGGGAGGGACTTTAAGCCGTGGGTCCCGTATCGTAGCTTTACGGCAAATAAAAGAACCTCATGTCCCAAGGGGACCTCTGAGCCAAATTCAGGATATTTCCCGCCCAAGAGTAGTCTCTAACGCCTCTGGTAGCTGGGGGAAGCATGAAACCCGATAAAATGTTGAAGGTAGGTTTACCATTGCCTTATAAATAAAAGAAAATTAAATAAGATTACATTAAGTGAAATAAAGTAAAATGAAATACAATAGCGGCCTCCGTAGTCTAGGGGTAACGTTCCCACCTCGTGACTCAAGGCACGCGGGTTCAAACTCGGCGGAGGTCGTGGAATTTTTAAGGGCGGAAAAATTCAGGGAACAGGTCCTCCGGGAGGGACTTTAAGCCGTGGGTCCCGTATCGTAGCTTTACGGCAAATAAAAGAACCTCATGTCCCAAGGGGACCTCTGAGCCAAATTCAGGATATTTCCCGCCCAAGAGTAGTCTCTAACGCCTCTGGTAGCTGGGGGAAGCATCAAACCCGATAAAATGTTGAAGGTGATTTCAGTTCCCACACTCCCTCATTTAATTATGGAGGAAAATAAGAAACTTCCTCCTCACAACAATATGCGCCATGACCATTTGTACTGATCCAGGTTTCTAAGGCCTCTGAGCCCAACAGTCGCAGTGTCAACAATATACCTCGAACAACAATGTAAAGTTAGCAAATACCTAACCCATCTTTTTATTTATTCAGGAGGAAATTAAGAGGAGATTGAATTTGGGTAATGCTTGCTACCATTCAGTCCAGAAACTTTTGTCTTCTCGTCTGCTGTCTAGAAACATAACAATTAGAATATACACATAGAAAACTATAATTTCTCCTGTGGTTCTGTATGGGTGTGAAATTTTGTTTCTGATATTATGGAAGGAACATAGACTGAGGGTGTTTGAGAACAGGGTGATTAGGAGAATATTTGGTCCAAAGAGAGATGAAGTGACTGCATAATGAGGAGCTTCGAAACGTCTTTTCTTTCTTTTCATTGGCACTACAGCCCTCATTTGGGTCTAGGCCTACCTCCATGAAACTCTCCATTTCACTTCGGTTTTAGTAGATCTTACACATACGGTAGGACTCCTTGGGTGGGAGATCAGCATGGAAACGTCTACCCTTCACCAAATATAATTAGAATGATCAAGTCGAGGAGGATGAGAGGGGCAGCGCATGTAGCACGAATGAGGGAGAAGAGGAATGCATATAGAATATTTGTGGAAAAGCCAAATGGAAAGAGACTTAGGGAAGACCAAGAAGTAGATGGGTGGATAATATTAAAATGGATCTTAGAGAGATAGAATGGGATGGATTGGATTAATCTGGCTTAGGATATGGACCGCTGGAGAGCTCTTGTGAAAACGGTAATGAACCTTCGGGTTCTATAAAATTCTGGGAAATTCTTGAGTAGTTGCAGAATTGGCGGCTCCTCAGGAAGGGCTCAGCTCCATGAGTGAGTGACAGTGAACCTTTTAGTTCACCATATACAATTGGTAAGTTGAAAGGGGCTACAAGAGAAGTTCGGGTAGGTCCTCAATTCCTACATAAGTAAAGAACAAAATTCAGAAGGAGATCATACTAGACTTGAAATTAAACCAAGTTTCCGTCTGCCTCTCTCATTTCCTCCTCGTCTGACTCTGGTGGTAGGATCTTATTTGTTGTAAGTAATGTATGCTAGGCTTAGATCAGAGAAGTGCGCTATCAAGCAGTTAAGCTCGGGAGAGCTCCGAGTAGTTAAGGAGCACCAGAATTTCCTCTTCTTCAGGACGTCCAGACTGGCTCTGCGGCCGACCCAGCCTCCCATCCAGCGGGTACCGGAACTCTTTCCATGGGGGGGGGGTAAAGCGGCCGAAGTGTGAAGCTCACTCACTACTCATCTTCAGTCAAGAATGGTTGAGCTATGCTTCCACTCTCTCACAAGTCTCCACAACATAGCACTTAATTAAATAAGCACGGGAACAATTTTACCTCTTGTTCGACAAGTTCGAAATTTGGTCACGGTCAGGCTACACTGTCCCCGCCCTTACTCACACGGCCGTCAGTGTAGTAATTTATATCGGCCCTACTGACCCAGAAGCTCATCGAAAATAATAAACTTATTCAGCTGGTCAAGAAATCGCATAGCGTTGAAGGAAACTTGAATCCAAAACCACATTTCTGAAGTTCTACCTGGGCCAGCTGAATCCAAAGCGAGCTTCGCAACCTGTTCCTGTGTTTCCCAACTTCCTTACAACTGCGGCATAATTTGTTTGGAGCTGGAGGCAGAAGAGTGGAGTGGGTCCGGGGGACGCGGAGCACGAACCGAGTGAGGCGAGACGGAATCCGGGGTGCTCTACCGGGACAATTTCGAAGAAAAGATGCTTGTTTAAACATTTGAGCATATCTCGGGTGGAACACTCCGGTTGAGTTTATGCGTACAGCAATGTGAAGCAGAGTAGCACAGTACTGAATACAGATATTCTATGGACCCATCGTGAGGCCGCACTGCGCAAGGCCGCTCCACGCACATTCTGTGCTTAGATAGCATTAAATATATCTTATACTAACAAGTCTTAGAAGAAAGTAAAATTGTCATTTTGCTTAATTAATTAAGCATTCTATTATGAAGACGTATGGGGGAGCGGAGATATATCTTCACTAGTAGAAAGTGAATGGTCAGGTCCACGCCCCGGTCGCTTTACTACCTGGGAAAGAGATCCCGGTACCCATTCACTAAGAGGCTTGTTGCACCCCAGAGCCGGTCTGGACCCTGTGGAAAGGAGAAAAATCTTACCCTTCCGGGATTGGAACACCGGCCGTCCCGACCGTAGCCAGTCGCTGTACCGACTCAGCTATCCCGACTCCTGTCCTTAAATGTGTGCTAAATTAATCTGGCGAGGGATACATTTCAATTGGGTGTTTGTGTGTGTGTGGGAGGGGGGGGGAGTTCTTGTGAAGCTGGTGATCAGTAAGCCCAATAAAAGACAAGAAAATTTTGGACTGGCTGAGGAACTATCGGATTTTCAAGAAAATATATTATGGGGTTAGTTATCTAGTTAGTTAGTTAGTTAGTTATTGGAGAGGGTGGGTTTCCCCATGCACTTAGATCTGTAGTGGTCCATTGTGCCTCCCTCTATGATTTCTACCAGTCTCTATATCCTACCGGTATTGGTGCTTACCATCAGTCCCGCCCAGCCAGCGAGACCGGCTCTACTAGCTGAGAGGTATCTATAATGCTTCCCCCATCTACCGGAGGTATTAGTGACTGCTGTTGGGCGGGAAACGTCCGCAATTTTGGCTCAGTGACCTCCTTTGGAGGTATGAGGTTCTTTTACATGCCGTAAAGCTACGACACGGGACCCAAGGCTTAAAGTCCCTCCCGGAGGACTTGGCCCTGAATTTTTCCGCCCTTAAAAATTCGACGACCTCCGCCGGGTATTTGAACCCGCGTACTACGAGTCATGAGGTGGGAACGTTACCTCTAGACTACGGAGGCCGCTGGGTTAGTTATCTAACTGGGTGAATCAAAAGTTGCGCACACAAGTCATGAACTTTCAAACAGCAAGCAGTCATTAATGCGACTGACCTCTGGGCACTCGGAGTGCACGATGCTGCGCTCTCCCGTCTACTGCGCATGAGCCATGTCATAACTCTGCTATGGCAGGTGCTTATTAGTAGCTAGGCTCCAGCCAGCCGTGCGGCACCTCACAAGTAGACTGCGACTTTTTCTTCTCATAGGAAGTCACGGTGACTCAGAACAGTGAGTCCTACGCATAATGTGGCGCTTCTCGGGTCATAACTCAGGGTTGGGTCCCCTCCCCTCCCACATGTCACGTGAGACAAGAAAAGTTGCCGTGCTTTGTGAGATTTGATGCTTCCGAGGCACTGAGCATCGGGCTCACGGTCTGCTGCGTAGCAACGCCGTGTACAAATATTCCGTCGCCTCCACCCTACGCACCGAACATGAAGCAGGCGTCTCTAGTAGAACATTTAACCAGTTTATCAAACAACACAAGGAGCTACGGGCTGGGCGACGGAGGGGTCGGACTTCGAATTCCGGTAGGGTCAAGAATTTTCTCTTCTCCACGTACTTCAGACTGGCTCCCGGGTCCACCCAACCTCCTATCCAATGGATACCGGGAACTTTCTCGCCGGGGGTAAAGCGGCCGGGGCCTGAAGCTGGCCACTCACCTTCAACTAGTGTCGAAGTCAATAAAAAGTGAACTTATACGTCCGCTCCCCCATACGCCTTCATGGTGTAGTGCTTAATTAGTTAAGCACAGGGATAACTTTACCCTTACCTTTACCAAACAACACTATGTCACATACCACAAAAATGTAATACAGGAATGATTTCTTTCAGGGGTTCTACAGAGATGTGTTTGCTTCCCTATGTCGGAGGTAACAAAACAGCAGTTTGAATATATTGTCACTATATAGGGAGTTTGGATACGTAATTGCATTTATTGAACACCAACAGATCGTAACTACTAGAACTGTAACGCTATCGCTAATTCACACATTGTACATTTCCTTACAGCTGTTTCTTCACCAGTCGTTGCCTGGTAGCGGCTTCTAACGGCGGACGTTCCCCTTACTCTGGGTTCCCAAACTATTCCTGTGCCTTAGCTACGAGCTTCTAGCAGCAGATCCAAGGACTGAAACGCATCGGTTCTCTAACTAACTCACTCACCAAAAACTTGCTCTGCTCCACTGCACTGACTCGGTCGGTCGAGTGACACAACCTTGGAGCAGATCACATAGAAACGCCGCTTCCAACAATACTTCCATTGCTGCGCGTGGGCATCTGCCTAGCAACGTCTCCAGTACTGTTGTGTATTTACAAAGCTATTGCTTAACAATGGCTGGTGTCTCTTTGCTTTCTTCGCGGTCGTTGCCCAGCAATAAAATCCACTCCATTGGGACTCGAACCCGTGAACTTCCGGCTTGTAGCATAGTGGTTTAAGCATCTGTAAATATATATCTCACGATGATTGGATCCAGTTGCCTACGTTTTAAGTATGTGAAATGGGCTTCCTCAGACATTATAAGCAGCTAAAAAAGGAACTGAACTGGAGATAAACAGAAAAAACAATTCAAATTTCCTTCATTAAATGGAATATAATATTAACTGGACAGAGGATATGGGAAAATTACACCATAAGTATACCTCCCCCCCCCCAACGTAAGATTGAGCTGGAAGCGGCACGTCTAAAATAAGACGATGACGAATAAGTCCTTTTTTTATTTCTTTTATTTGATTTTCTCACAGCGGCGACTATGAAGTGTAGTAGCCTGCAGGAGGCAACGGTGGGACACGCCAACAGCTCGAACAGAGATGATTAGAGTTGATTTTGAAGACGACGGCTTTATTTATTTATTTTGTTGTGTTTAAGTAGCTCACATTACACAGTGTCGAATTATATGTTGATTAATAAAGGAGGAGATGGGAAGGATTTGGATGGAAGTGGACGTGGCCTACTTTGAGGGCGATTACAAATCAGTAGTTCATCTGCAGGAACCGAGAACAATTGCGAAATCCACGTCAGGGCGGTCGGTGTCCCAGCCTAGATTCGAACCAGGCACAACCCGAATAAAAGTCAGAAGCATTACCGCCTGAGCGAACTTGCGCGGTGACGACTATGACGACGACGATGATGATGATGATGATGATGATGACTGAGAAGGAGACGAACAAAACGTTCCGACATGCGCTTCATCGTGCTGGAATCTGTAGTCCCTGGAGCCGCGACAGAGCCGGCCAAGTTGTGAAACAGCTGCTAGACTTGTAATACTACAACTGGAGTAGAAAGGTAAAGTTGTCCCTGTGGGTAACTAATTAAGCGCTACGTCATGAAGGCGTATGGGGGAGTGGATGTATAGACCCACATTTTCTTGACCTCGGCACTAGTCAGAAGTGAGTGGTTAACTTCACGCCCCCGCCGTTTTACCCCCGGTACCCACTAGATAGGAGGCTGAATGGGCTCCAGACCAGGTCTGAACGATATGTAGAAGAGAAAATTCTAATCCTACTGGGACTCGAACTCCGATCTCTCGGCCATTCAGCCCGTTTCCCGTCGCTATTCCGACTGTGCTATCCCGGCTCGCGTTAAAACTGGAGAAATATAAATTAAACAGTTCTAAGCCTTTTCTTCCACTTAGCAAGTATCATGACCTTGCTACACCTCAGATGGTTCGCTTTTTTAATTCGCTTAGTATTGGGTGAAGTCCAACTGGGTCCACTCGGCACGGCGGCCACTGATCTAGAAATACTGGTCTAGAAGTAAAAATAGAGAAAACTAGGTATATGTTGCTGCTGCGTCACCAGAATGCAGGGCAAGTTAATGACATTAAGTTGGGGAATGTCTACATCGATTGGGCCCAACTGTGTAGGTTCCGCCTGAAGACGGAGATAGAATCCAGTCTCCGAAACGACGTATCTAAAAAAAAAAAACAGGACGATGGATAATGTTCAGAAACAAGGTAATTTTATAAAGATATATGTATAACGGACCCTTTGAATATGTGGCACATTTCAAATATTTGGGAACGACAGTACGGAATCAAAAATTTGATTTAGTTGGTAATTTAGAGGGAACTGAATTCGTGTAATACTTGCTAGCATTCAGCCCAGAACCGTTTGTCTTTTCGTCTGCTGTTTAATAACGTTAAAATTAGAACATACAAAACTGTAATTTTGCCTGTGGTTGTCAATGGGTGTGAAACTTAATCTCTGACATTGAGCGAGGAACACAGACTGAGGGTGTTTGAGAACAGGGTGTTGAGAGGAACATTTGGACAGTGGAGGAGCGACGTGAGAGCAGCTTGGAGAAAACTGCATAATGAGTTTCATAACTTGTACTCTTCTCCAAGTATAACTAGAACGGCCAAGTCAAGAAGACTGAGATGGGCAGGACATGATGTACGCATGGGGAGCAGAAGAATAAATGCAGGGTTTTGAGTGAACGTCAAAAGGAAAGAGACCATTTTCAAGATATAAAAGTAGGTGGGAGAGTGATATTAAAATGGATCTTCGAGAGATAGGATAGTGTGGTATGGACTGGATTGCTCTGGCTCATGATTGGAAGCAGTGGAGGGCTCTTGTTGACACGGTAACGAAACTTCGGGTTTCATAAATTGTGAAATTCTGGAGTGGCTGAGGGACTGGCGGCATCACAAGAAGGGTTCATCTCCATCGCGTTGAGGAGTTAAGGGCGTGGTGGGCTGTCCTACAATCCATGAAAATGAATGTGCAACAAACCCCAGAGTGCAGGAATTTATCTTGCCAAATTCACTACATTTAGTGGGCAGCATTGGTTACTGCTGTGGTTAGCCATGGTTATGATCGGTCAGAGTACAACATTGAACCACTTTGCGGTATCATGTTATATGCAAGTCATCTATGATATTACAATTAGTAACACCTCATAATTATGTCAAACAATTTATTCAATAAATATCAATACACAAGAATTTGTTTTATTATTACCTGTGCAACCAACATTTAAAATACGTACCTTTATTCTAGTAGATGGTTACCTCACAACTGACTTGTGTCATATTATCCAACATAAGAGAAATATAAACCTAGCCCTCTCGAGTTAGGTATCCAAAAGAATTTGCTGTCCAGCTGATCCTATTTGAATATTTACTTAAAAGCTGCGATATACAGAATTACTTGAGCTGTAAGGGAATATACAGAGGTTGGACAAAATAATGGAGGTACTACTGATATTGTGCACATTTCCTTATCAATATGGTGCTGGACCACTTTTTGCCTTAGTAGAGGAGAAATCCTTCTTGGAATGGACTCATACAAGTTTTTAACAGTTTCTAGCAGAATTCTATACCATTCTTCCTGAAGAACATCTTCAAGGTGTTTCAGAGGTGTTGGAGGTAGGAATCTGTTCCTCAATTTAGTCTCCAAAACTGACCAGAGTGGTTCAGTGATGTTCAGATCTTGTGGTTGTGCTGACCAAGGAAGATGCTGAAGTTCACCTTCATGCTCTTCAAACCATAACTGAACAGTTCCAGCTGTGTGAATTGGTACATTGTCGTCTTGGGAAACTGCATCTTTCTGCGGAAATGAGGTCTGGATCATAGGATGCACCTGATTACCCAACCTGTCCAAGTACTCCCTTGCAGCAATTTGGCCATGAAGGATCATAATGGGACCAACAGAATACTGTATCACGATATTGCTGCCCAAACCACCACAGAACCTCCCTCGTGTTTCACTGTTGGTACTAGGCCTTCCGGATTGCAGGCTCCCTTGGGTGTTCTTCATTCGTAAATGTTCCTGATGTAGGGAACGAGGTGAAGGACAACTCATCTGACCATACCTTGCGAGCATTTCCGGTTGTCCGATGTTCTGTTTTTTTGGTCTTGACACCACCATTTACATATCTGAGCATTACTTTCAGTAATCTGAAGTTTAGCAATTGCAGCCCTACCGTTTGGGTTTGTGAAGGTCACGTCAGACAGTTTTTGTAGAAACAGGGCTTTCGAGATGAATATTTATTTCTGCTTCCCTCTCCCCTGTACTGCAGTAGTTCTATAACTTTCTAAACAATCCTTTGCTCAATGAACGACGATCTCCGTCTGTCACTGTCGATTTTCGTGCACGTTTCCTCTTCGCTGATGTTGGCTTCCCATGATTCCTACATGCCGACATAACCTTAGAAACTTTCATTCTCGATACACCTAATGACTGATTTGGATATAATTGTGCATACATAGTAGTAGTGCCAGTAGTAGCAGCAGTAGTGGCAGTAGTAGTGGCAGTACCCCTAGTGTCAGTGGCAGTAGTAGTGGCAGTAGCAGCAATAGCAGTGGCAGTAGCAGCAGTAGTAGTGGCAGTAGTAGTGGCAGTACCCCTAGTAGTGGCAGTAGCAGCACCCCTAGTAGTAGTGGCAGTAGTAGTAGCATCAGTAGTAGTAGTGGCAGTAGTAGTATCATCAGTAGCGGTAGTGTCAGTAGTAGAGGCAGTAGCCGTATCAGTAGTAGTAGCAGTAGCAGTAATAGCAGTAGTAGTGGCAGTAGTGGTGATAGCAGTAGCAGTAGTAGTAGTTGTGTGAATATGTCACTGAAAAGGTAAATTAAGAATATTGTAACGTGTCGGCAAACCAGAGGAATAACTTCTAGGGAAACGCTAGAATGGACCGTTACATAGGAAGTAACAATAGCGGCACTGTAACCCCAACAGTGAGCCATTGTACCGAGAATATCGAATCTCCACGGTTACGAGAATACGCGTAGCGTTCCCACAGAGATAACGCAATAACAATGGGTCATTGCGTAGGAAACGCTGAACAAACAAAGCAACGTCTCCATGGTTATAACAGAAGGTTCGTTACCTAGCAGCTGCCAAGGTTATAAAAGCCCAGCTTCGACGAGAAGTCTTCAGTTTAGGAACATCCGTCGCAGAAGACAGTTGAGGTGTCACAGTGAATAGTTACGGTACTCGTGATTGTGTAAGCGTGAAGAACGAACAATAAAGGTTCTACAGAATTTGATACGGCGTGAATTTATTTGTCGCGTTATACGCTCAACACGTGACAATATATTCATTCATTCATTCATCAGTAATCTGTCAGACGACAGGTCCACAGTCTCTTCCAAAACAGTTCCTCCACATAATGCGATCTTCTGTTTTTTGAAAGAGGCTATCCAGGTAAAGTGATAATGTGGTAGTTTTTCCATTTGCTTTCCACATCGCAGTACAACAGCCGTTCAAACCACTCTGGTCACGCCTGTTGCTATACGAACTTGAACCATCTCGAGCGTCATTTGCTCTGTGCTTCAAGTCGCTGCTGATGACGCTGCTTCCGGCATCAGTTTTTGGTTTTTCGTGTCTCTCTTCGTCTGATGCCTACCCTTTGACCTGTCCAGCAAGGGAGGCCCTGCCAGTAGCTACGCTACCGCTGGTATAGCTCTCAGGGTCCTTGGCATACTCCAACCCCCTCACCACGATAAGGTGGAAACACCAACGAGGGGGTAAGAATATATGTGGCAGTTTAAAAGTGAAGTATTCTGGAATGCTGTGACAAAGTTGAAGATATATTTCAATAATCATATAGATCTGCAGCCTCTACAGAATTAAACGGTGCTTAATGGTCAAGGATTTTTACCCGGTTAATTTCCTAAAGTAGGACTATGATTTCACCTTACTTCCTGGGTGTGTCTTCTTTGTTTCTGTTACCCTTTTCACCTACTCAACCAGTTGATCAGTTTTCATGTTGCGTAGTGTCAAAGCTGCGTAATTGTAAGGGGCCCTCAAAGTCGTACTTTATAGCTTTATGTGATCAGTAACAGCAACATGCTAGATACGCTAACTTACTGGGCGGGAGCAGGGTTATCCAAAGCCCGAGGTAGAAGGAAGTCGTGCAAACGTTGACACTTGAGTATATGGGACTGCAATGTGTAAGGAATCTATGCACATCTCAACTAGAAACTGATGCCTAGAATGAGAGAAGAAGAAAATGTAAGCAACAGAAGTGGTTAGCAACTAGTGCACTTAAAAAGAAACTCCGTGTCCTATAGTCCGCAAGGGAACTTTACCGACCGAGGTGCCGCCGCTTGTCGGCGATGTTAATGCCAACATTTGCGGATAGAGGGTGTCACGTGGTCAGCGCAACGGATCCTCACGGCCGTTAAGCTCGGTTTTCTAGACCAGAGCCGCTACTTTTCCATTCAGGTAGCTCCTCAGTTATCCTCACGAGGCTGAGTGGACCCCGTTCCAGACCCACTACTTCTCAGAAAATCTGGTAGTGCCGGGAATCGAACCTTGGACCTCTGGATCTATAGCCAGAAACTCTGAGCACTAGACCACAGACTGCATTTACTTTTCTTATTTCACGGTGTATTTCAGTTTTGTGCGAAGACCATTATTTGAGTGAAAATATATGTTGCACAGCACAGGATGTGAAAGGATATGTTTCCTATGTTTTGAAGAATGTCTCCTTAATTGTTAATAATGAGAGCTTAGTGCGTGTTTGCATGCTGTGTAGATAAATATGGTCCCCTTCCAAGTAGAGGAAGCCTGCTCGCGAGAGGCAGTGATTGCTGGAGTGGTTAATGACGAGTCAAGTGCTCAGATCCGAAACAATAACATATTTGTAAAATGTATTTCTACGAACAAGTGAAGGAAAGTTTATTATCAGAAGGAGACAACAATAATACCGTGTGGATGAATTCAGTAACAACTTTTTAGAATAGTGGTTACAATTTCCAAACTCTAGAATTGACATGAACTTCAGTTCCAGAATTTCAGACCACGAGTGTTATTAGTCAAATGTCCTTTTGTAGTGTCGATTATTCCAAAGTACAGCCTTCCATAAGACAAATTTGACTTGGTTCAACCTGGTCCGTAACACTAGTAATACAAAGATTACTAACGCCGTCCAGTGTGAGCGATAATTTCTTTTCTTTGTTTATTCTTTCATCATTTATACGTTTCGGTAATATTGTAATAATAGTGTGTTTATGTATAGATAATGACCAATGACATTGTAATAGTAGTTTTCGTATGTACTGATAATGTCTTTCTGAAGATGGTCTCTCCAACCGAAACATGTAAAGGATGAGAGATAAAAAAGTCATTTATCAATCACACTGGGCGGTTTTAATAATTCGTTATCCCAGAAGGTATTTTAGCATTATCAATCATTGCAACTCATTGTCTCTTAGCCGAAAATTCGTACCGCTCCTTGTCTCCTGAGTAGCTCACAATTCTGGCCAAGTCTTTCCAAAACTGTTGCACTTCTTTGGGTGAGAAATTCATGTCCTTTCGTCTGGATTGCATAATTTGTAAACATTCATTGCCCCCCGGCACTATAGTCGTGAGAACTCTTCCAAATGAAAATCAAGGCTAAAATTTTGAAGAATATCATATCATGATGTCCTCAAGCAGAAATACCCGTTTCGCTGTCCCACTGTTACTTGCTGTAGGTGTGTGCGTGCTCAGCGAAATTCTGCTTTACCTAATGTGGTAGCTTGGAATGTCATGGATCCCTCCTAATTTTATCGTGTCCGTCTAATTGCGCCTGCGCTCTGATCGCTTCTCTTGCTAGTATATAGACTACCACTGAACCATGAAAGCAATACATTTTATTTTATTTTATTTTTCACAGTGCTGGCCGAACAAACACGGTTCACATGAACGCTTCGTCACTGGGTGGGAGCGCCGTGATGGCAATGTTTTATCCTGAAATGGTAGAGGCATAGCAGGTCGTCGAGAAATATGCCGCTTTTATTTAAGTATTTTTACACTGTAAAATAACAAAATTCTCTTTAGCTTTCAGTCTAATGGTGGAAATTAATAAATCATAAGAGGTAGGGTTGTGAAATTTGATACTTGTAGTTGGTTTGAAATTATACCTGTATATTATGTGTGAAATGTTGCTTCTAAGTTAATAATTTCGAGTATGGCGACGATGCAAAGTTTGAGGTCAGACGTGTAGTTCAGATCGGAAAAATTAACGTACAAAGTTAAAATAATAAAATATTTACAAACTAAAATAAGGTAACAATGACAATAATATAAAAGGTCTAAGGCAAGAAATCCATGCAGTAGGAAAGTAAACTTTATGGGTTCCCTTGTTTTTAAAACATTACTGAATAATTAGAAGTCCTTATAAAATTGGCATTCACAAAACATGCTTATGCAGGTTGCTTTCCCCCCCCCTTTTCTTGGCACTACAGCCCCAGTGGGCCTAGGCCTACCTCCATGAACTTCTCCGTTCACTTCGGTTTTTCTAGATCTTACACATTCGGTAGGACCCCTCGGGCGGGTGAGCAGCTCGTCGCAAGGCCTCTACCTGTACACAAACACAGAAAATCGCACACAACACATACAAACTAAACATCCATGCCCTGAGTGGGATTCTAACCCACGATCCCGGTTTCCCAGCGAGGAAGAGACGGTGCAATCAGTATTATCATCTAATTTTTAGTCAAAACCCGTGAAGCCCGGAGTACAGAAAATTGATTTGCTTTGTTACAATTTAGCAGTTTCCTGCCTCTTGTTCTGGGCGTCTAGCAAGGAAAAAAAATATATAGGGGTGGACAAGACAACGTAAACACCTGAGGAATAGAACTTGTGTTGGCTACATTGAACGAACTTCAGTTGGCAACACTGAATGTTCTTCCCTTTGTTTACACTCCGTAGAGTTCGTGTAAGTGCTTTAGTGATTGTGTTGAGTGACAGTCCATATAAAAGAAACGCTAAATTAGAGATTTGACTGATTTTGAGAGAGGACAGATGACTGGAGCGCGTTTAGCTGGAACATCTGTGACACAAACCATCACATTATTAGATACCTGAAGAAACATACACGTCAAACCACGCTGAACGGTTAAGAACATTACTTCTTACATTTCTCCCTGGTTTTGGTGGGCGAGACAGTTCGCCTGGTACAGCAACGGGCTACGGATGGGGCGAAAAGAATCGGGGTTCGATTACTGGCAGAAGCAAAATATTTTCTGTCCTCCATAACGTCCGTTCCCGCTGTAGAACAGGGGGACAGGGAGATATTTTCCTGGGGTAAAAATGGACGAGGCTGAGTACATCCAGTCCTGCCGAGGTAAAGAATACGTGGATTTATACCTACACTCCACCATATGTCTTCATGGTATTGTGCTTAATTAATTAAATGGACAACTTTGTGTTTAACTTTCCTTTCGCAATAGGGTATGCTTGTATTCAGTGTCTACACTTCCCTCTACCAACTTTTGAACAGGTGACTGATTTTCTCAGGGCTTGGTATAAACATTATGCCATTAGAATCTGCTCCAAAGCCGTATCTTTCAGCACCCTTTGGCTTCATGCATTAAGCCGCCTGGCTTGCTCCAATTCAGAATGAATGCAGTGGGTAGGCACAAAGCCTCAGAGAGTAGAGTGATACGTGACTAATGAACTGGAGAGCATTTGGGGAGACAGCTGTGGCCTCATCGAGGTACTGTTCTGGAGTTCGGCTGTAGAGAATGAGGAAACCCACGGAAAACCGCAGTCACAATATCAGACGTCCCAGCCGAGAATCGAAAGAAGCACCTCCAGATTATGATTCAAGAATTAACTTCTGAAATTAGAAATCTCACAGATATTTGACAGGACATTTTGTTCGGGGGATCCACCCGTCCCAAGGACTCTCCACAGTACAAGGGGGGAAAAATATGCTCCGAAGTGAGATTATTCTAAAACAGGAATCCATTTCGGGAGGTGGAATATAATACCATCCGTACACCGAGTGGCCACTGTGATCGGGGTTTCATTTCCTCAAAAAACAAATTCCGTGGCTTCAGTCCGCAAGCGAACTACACCGACCGAGCGACCGCCGCTTGTGGGCGAAGTTGCAGCGTGGTCAGCTCAACGGATTCCCACGGCCGTTAATCTCGGTTTTCTAGGCCGGAGCCTCTACTTTTCCATTCAACTAGCTGCTCAATTATCCTCAAGAGGCTGAGTGGACCCCGTTCCAGACTCACTATTTCTCAGAAAATCTGGTAGTGCCGGGAATCGAATCGGGGACCTCTGGATCTCTAACCAGGAACTCTGACCACTAGACCACAGAAGCGGTCTAGTTCAATTTCCTACGATCAATAATAACAATAATAACAATAACATGGTGGACGCGCCAACTTATGACGTGGGAGCTACTGGCGGTACTTCCATATGACGTATGCAAAAACGTTCACCTTCTGGCAAGCTTTTTATGTGTGTGAAGAATGTACAATAAGAATATGGCTGCCGTGGAAAAAGTTTTCGTTGACATTCTGTTTAAATTCGTTAACTAACGGGTCGTTGGAGCTAGGCAAGGGGATATATGACAATGACTTTTATCAGTTCTGTGTGCAATAGGGACTGTTGTTTTCAAGTCAACGATTTCAAACATGGAGATGGTGCGAACATTTCAATTTATTTCAATTTAAGCCATATCCGACAAATTTAGCGTAAAATGAGTCTGTATAAGTAAGTAAGTAGTTATAAACAAAAACAAAACAAAGCTACGATAGTAACAGAAAAACTTTACAACTAAAAGTCTGTGAAATACACATACACTACGTATGCAGGCTATCTGATTCTAGTAGGCACAACCTGATTGTCTTCCATTATAGAAAAAATGTACTTATTATCACATGTAGCAGGAATGGGGGAAAAGAGGAATGTATTCGAATATTGGTTGGAATACCAGAAGGAAGGAGACCACTGGAAGGACCAAGAAGTAGGTGGGTGGACAATGTTAAAATGGATCTTAGAGAGATAGAATGGGATGGATTGGATTGATCTGGCTCAGGATAGGGACCAGTGGAGGACTCTTGTGAACACGGTAATGAACCTTCGGGTTCCATAAAATGCTGGGAAATTCTTGAGTAGCTGCTGATTTGGCTTCTCCTCAAGAAGGGCTCAGCTCCATAAGTAAGTACTTATTATTACTCGTCTTCCTAATTTCCCTCCACGACCCCCCCACACACTGAGGCTGCTGGTTGGTAACGTATCGCAATACGTGACGGAAACTGCAGAATATGATGTGGTCTCTATTTCGCCCAAGGGCAGCCCGTGCGTTAGGCGCACACTTTATATCTACTGTCTGTGTAGTAACACTGAATTCTGCGTTGTAGCGTCCTAGTGTCAACAAATCAACACCGACTCTTCGGCGGCTCTTATTCACAGGTTGCCAACTCACAAGGTAATACACCGCGAGGTGCGTATTGTAGACAGGGCAGGGGGTTTCATCAAAACCCCCAGCATTTTTATTTTTCGTTTCAACCACACAGTTGAAGTGTTCGGTCATTGTTTGAAATACGGAGGGAACAATACATGGTCGATGTGCCCTAATCAAAAAATGATGTTTTTTGAGAGGAGACATACTGGGGGAGGAATCAAGCAAGGTTCAACCCATGGTTCAAATATTTGACAATTGAATAAAGAGAAGTGAACAAGTCACCATCAGTTCGAGTGCCTCACAGCCTGTTGTAATTTGTACCGAATCGAACCGAATTTGCATGTGGTTTTGTGTTTGCCCATCAGTGGGCCCTTACTCATACGGAAACTATTACCTGCTCTTTCCATTTACCTTCTTCATTTGTTTCAGAGTAGCGGCGTTGTTAGGTTGCAGGGTGCGAGCTGGACCGCTTGTTCGAGGGGGTCGAATGACAGGGCCGCTGGAGAAATAATGCCAGGGGACAGAAATCAGAATTTGGGGGCATTTGAAGGCGTACATTTATTGCCAAATGTAACAAATTGATTCCTCAGCGAATATAATGAAAAATAATTACTACAAACAGTGAGCCTAGACAACAACGCACTTATAACAATCCGAATGCAATAGGATATGGGGCTAGAGCCAGAAATTCAGAGTCTACTTAATTTTCGTCGCAAAATATTTAAGGAAACAACTTTGGAAACCTGGATGTAGAAGGGATTACAACTTTAAAGTGGGTTTTAAATAAGCAGAAGTAGGAATTATGAAGTGAAAGAGGACGAGACGGGCAGAGTATGTAGCACGCTTGGGGGATAATTAGTTGGAAAATCAGAAGGAAAAAGACCACTAGAAAAACCTAAATGTAGGTGGGAAGTTAATATTGTCGCGTGTTGCCATATCTGTCTGTCAAAGGCAAAGTTAATGACACATTACGACTGACGGTCTGTCGGTCAGTAAGTCTTGGTGTCGAGCCCCATTTGGAGCTCATGACTAGGTATTAATTATTACCTTTTGACAGTTACGGTCTTGTTTCTGTGGGACACCCTCTCTGACGAGAGGACGGGTCTGTCTTTTGTATATGCTGCTGGCTCTTTCCAGTGCAGACTTTCTCGGGTCCGAGTCCCTTGGTACATGTCACATGTCTGTCTGGTACATTCAATCCCCTTAAATGCTTTTAGAGAACCGTTTATGGAACACCTTTCTCAACAGTTTGGTTTTCCCGTTGTCATACGCTTCGAAAAATTCGTTGTAACCGTGGAAACTCACTGTTAGAATTCCGATTGTAACGCTTTAGAGGGAACGTTGGTCGTTGTCTAGGACATCAACTCTGATCTCCTCAACCATTTCCGGCTTTCTGGCACAAAACACTATTAAAATGAATCTTAGGCAAATAGGATGGGATGGTATGGACTGTATTACTTTGGCTGAGGTTAGGGACTCATGGAGGGATCTGGTGAATACGGTAATAAAGTTTTGGGCTCCATAGAATTTTGGGAAATATTTTAGTGGTTGCGGGACTGGTGGCTGCTCAGGAAGGACTCAGTACCATTGAGTGAGTGAGTGAGTGAGTGAGTGAGTGAGTGAGTCAGTCAGTCAGAGGGCTTGACTCGACGTACCTGCCTCAGGATGGGAATCAGTGGCAAACTCTTCTGAACTTTGCAATGAACCTCCATGAACTACCTTGACCAACTGATGGATCATCAGTAGGGCCCGGATTTTTATGACCTAAAAACTATAAATATATGCATGCACTTATGACCCAAAATTATGTCAAATATGACCTAAAAAGTGTAAAATATGACCTTAAATATTAAATGGGACATAAAATTTCACAATTTTAATTACAACTTTTACTAGAGTTTAAGAATAAAGATGATGAATATATGATAGTAGGTCCTACTTACCAAATTAGCCCT